>NW_027184427.1:0-37000 GCF_000393655.2 Nicotiana sylvestris
GTTTAGGGTTTAAAACCCTAATGCTGACTAAAGGAAACGTTCAGTTTAGGGTTTAAATCCCTATTGCTGACTAATGGAAAAGTTCAGTTTAGGGTTTAAAACACTAATGTTGACTAAAGGAAAAGTTCATTTTAGGGTTTAAAACCCTAATGCTGACTAAATGGAAAAGTTCAGTTTAGGGTTTAAAACCCTAATGCTGACTGAAGGAAAAGAGTTAAGTTTATTGTTTAAAACCCTAATGCTGACTAAATGGGAAAAGTTCAGTTTAGGTTTTAAAACCCTAATTCTGACTAAAGGGAAAAGTTCAGTTTAGGGTTTAAAACCCTAATGCTGACTAAATGGGAAATGTTTAGTTTAGGGTTTTAAACACTAATGCTGACTAAAGGAAAAGTTCATTTTAGGGTTTAAAACCCTAATGTTGAATGAAGGAAAAGAGTTCAGTTTATGGTTTAAAACCCTAACGCTGACTAAAGGAAAAGTTTAGTTTAGGGTTTAAAACGCTAATGCTAACTGAATGGAAAGTTCAGTTTAGGGTTTAAAACCCTAATGCTGACTGAATGGAAAAAGTTCAGTTTAGGGTTTAAAACCCTAATGCTGACTAAAGGAAAAAGTTCAGTTTAGGGTTTAAAACCCTAATGTTGACTGAATGGAAAAAGTTAAGTTTAGGGTTTAAAACCCTAATGCTGACTAAATGGAAAAAGTTCAGTTTAGGGTTTAAAACCCTAATGCTGACTAAAGGAAAAGTTCAGTTTAGGGTTTAAAACCCTAATGCTGACTGAATGGAAAAGTTCAGTTTAGGGTTTAAAACCCTAATGCTGACTGAATGGAAAAAGTTCAGTTTAGGGTTTAAAACCCTAATGCTGACTAAAGGAAAAAGTTCAGTTTAGGGTTTAAAACCCTAATGCTGACTAAAGGGAAAAGTTCAGTTTAGGGTTTAAAACCCTAATGCTGACTAAATGGGAAAAGTTTAGTTTAGGGTTTTAAACACTAATGCTGACTAAAGGAAAAGTTCATTTTAGGGTTTAAAACCCTAATGCTGAATGAAGGAAAAGAGTTCAGTTTATGGTTTAAAACCCTAACGCTGACTAAAGGAAAAGTTTAGTTTAGGGTTTAAAACGCTAATGCTAACTGAATGGAAAGTTCAGTTTAGGGTTTAAAACCCTAATGCTGACTGAATGGAAAAAGTTCAGTTTAGGGTTTAAAACCCTAATGCTGACTAAAGGAAAAAGTTCAGTTTAGGGTTTAAAACCCTAATGTTGACTGAATGGAAAAAGTTAAGTTTAGGGTTTAAAACCCTAATGCTGACTAAATGGAAAAAGTTCAGTTTAGGGTTTAAAACCCTAATGCTGACTAAAGGAAAAGTTCAGTTTAGGGTTTAAAACCCTAATGCTGACTGAATGGAAAGAGTTCAGTTTAGGGTTTAAAACCCTAATGCTGACTAAATGGAAAAAGTTCAGTTTAGGGTTTAAAACCCTAATGCTGACTGAATGGAAAGTTCAATTTAGGGTTTAAAACCCTAATGCTGACTGAGTGGAAAAAGTTCAGTTTAGGGTTTAAAACCCTAATGCTGACTACATGGAGAAAGTTCAGTTTAGGGTTTAAAACCCTAATGCTGACTAAAGGAAAAGTTCAGTTTAGGGTTTAAAACCCTAATGCTGACTGAATGGAAAGAGTTCAGTTTAGGGTTTAAAACCCTAATGCTGACTAAATGGAAAAAGTTCAGTTTAGGGTTTAAAACCCTAATGCTGACTGAATGGAAAGTTCAATTTAGGGTTTAAAACCCTAATGCTGACTGAGTGGAAAAAGTTCAGTTTAGGGTTTAAAACCCTAATGCTGACAACATGGAGAAAGTTCAGTTTAGGGTTTAAAACCCTAATGCTGACTAAAGGAAAAGTTTAGTTTAGGGTTTAAAACCCTAATGCTGACTGAATGGAAAAGAGTTCAGTTTATGGTTTTAAACCCTAATGCTGACTGAATTGAAAAATTCAGTTTAGGGTTTAAAACCCTAATGCTGACTAAATTGAAAAATTCAGTTTAGGGTTTAAAACCCTAATGCTGACTAAATTAAAAGTTTAGTTTAGGGTTTAAAACCCTAATGCTGACTGAATGGAAAAGAGTTCAGTTTAGGGTTTAAAACCCTAATGCTTACTAAATGGAAAAGAGTTCAGTTTAGGGTTTAAAACCCTAATGCTGACTGAATTGAAAGTTCAGTTTAGGATTTAAAACCCTAATGCTGACTGAATGGAAAAAGTTCAGTTTAGGGTTTAAAAACCTAATGCTGACTAAAGGAAAAGTACAGTTTAGGATTTAAAACCCTAATGCTGACTAGAGGAAAAGTTCAGTTTAGGGTTTAAAACCCTAATGCTGACTAAATGGAAAAGTTCAGTTTAGGGTTTAAAACCCTAATGCTGACTGAAGGAAAAAGTTCAGTTTAGGGTTTAAAACCCTAATGCTGACTAAAGGAAAAGTTCAGTTTAGGGTTTAAAACCCTAATGCTGACTAAATGGAAAAGTTCAGTTTAGGGTTTAAAACCCTAATGCTGACTAAAGGAAAAGTTCAGTTTAGGGTTTAAAACCCTAATGCTGACTGAAGGAAAAAGTTCAGTTTAGGGTTTAAAACCCTAATGCTGACTAAAGGAAAAGTTCAGTTTAGGGTTTAAAACCCTAATGCTGACTAAATGGAAAAGTTCAGTTTAGGGTTTAAAACCCTAATGCTGACTAAAGGAAAAGTTCAGTTTAGGGTTTAAAACCCTAATGCTGACTAAAGGAAAGAGTTCAGTTTAGGGTTTAAAACCCTAATGCTGACTAAAGGAAAAGTTCATTTTAGGGTTTAAAACCCTAATGCTGAATGAAGGAAAAGAGTTCAGTTTATGGTTTAAAACCCTAACGCTGACTAAAGGAAAAGTTTAGTTTAGGGTTTAAAACGCTAATGCTAACTGAATGGAAAGTTCAGTTTAGGGTTTAAAACCCTAATGCTGACTGAATGGAAAAAGTTCAGTTTAGGGTTTAAAACCCTAATGCTGACTAAAGGAAAAAGTTCAGTTTAGGGTTTAAAACCCTAATGTTGACTGAATGGAAAAAGTTAAGTTTAGGGTTTAAAACCCTAATGCTGACTAAATGGAAAAAGTTCAGTTTAGGGTTTAAAACCCTAATGCTGACTAAAGGAAAAGTTCAGTTTAGGGTTTAAAACCCTAATGCTGACTGAATGGAAAGAGTTCAGTTTAGGGTTTAAAACCCTAATGCTGACTAAATGGAAAAAGTTCAGTTTAGGGTTTAAAACCCTAATGCTGACTGAATGGAAAGTTCAATTTAGGGTTTAAAACCCTAATGCTGACTGAGTGGAAAAAGTTCAGTTTAGGGTTTAAAACCCTAATGCTGACTACATGGAGAAAGTTCAGTTTAGGGTTTAAAACCCTAATGCTGACTAAAGGAAAAGTTCAGTTTAGGGTTTAAAACCCTAATGCTGACTGAATGGAAAGAGTTCAGTTTAGGGTTTAAAACCCTAATGCTGACTAAATGGAAAAAGTTCAGTTTAGGGTTTAAAACCCTAATGCTGACTGAATGGAAAGTTCAATTTAGGGTTTAAAACCCTAATGCTGACTGAGTGGAAAAAGTTCAGTTTAGGGTTTAAAACCCTAATGCTGACAACATGGAGAAAGTTCAGTTTAGGGTTTAAAACCCTAATGCTGACTAAAGGAAAAGTTTAGTTTAGGGTTTAAAACCCTAATGCTGACTGAATGGAAAAGAGTTCAGTTTATGGTTTTAAACCCTAATGCTGACTGAATTGAAAAATTCAGTTTAGGGTTTAAAACCCTAATGCTGACTAAATTGAAAAATTCAGTTTAGGGTTTAAAACCCTAATGCTGACTAAATTAAAAGTTTAGTTTAGGGTTTAAAACCCTAATGCTGACTGAATGGAAAAGAGTTCAGTTTAGGGTTTAAAACCCTAATGCTTACTAAATGGAAAAGAGTTCAGTTTAGGGTTTAAAACCCTAATGCTGACTAAATGGGAAAAGTTTAGTTTAGGGTTTAAAACCCTAATGCTGACTAAATGGAAGAGTTCAGTTTAGGGTTAAAAACCCTAATGCTGACTAAATGGAAGAGTTCAGTTTAGGGATTAAAACCCTAATGCTGACTAAAGGGAAAGAGTTCAGTTTAGGGTTTAAAACCCTAATGCTGACTGAATGGAAAGAGTTCAGTTTAGGGTTTAAAACCCTAATGCTGACTAAAGGAAAGAGTTCAGTTTAGGGTTTAAAACCCTAATGCTGACTAAATGGAAAGAGTTCAGTTTAGGGTTTAAAATCCTAATGCTGACTAAATGGAAAGAGTTCAGTTTAGGGTTTAAAACCCTAATACTGAATAAAGAGAAGAGTTCAGTTTAGGTTTTAAAACCCTAATGCTGACTAAATGGAAAAAGTTCAGTTTAGGGTTTAAAACCCTAATGCTGACTAAAGGAAAGAGTTCAGTTTAGGGTTTAAAACCCTAATGCTGACTAAAGGGAAGAATTCAGTTTAGGGTTTAAAATCCTAATGCTGACTAAATGGAAAGAGTTCAGTTTAGGATTTAAAACCCTAATGCTGACTAAAGGGAAGAGTTCAGTTTAGGGTTTAAAACCCTAATGCTGACTAAATGGAAAAAGTTCAGTTTAAGGTTTAAAACCCTAATGCTCACTAAATGGAAAAAGTTCAGTTTAGGGTTTAAAACCCTAATGCTGACTAAAGAGAAAAAGTTCAGTTTAGGATTTAAAACCCTAATGCTAACTAAATGGAAAAGAGTTCAGTTTAGGGTTTAAAACCCTAATGCTTACTAAATGGAAAAGAGTTCAGTTTAGGGTTTAAATCCCTAATGTTGACTAAATGGAAAAAGTTCAGTTTAGGGTTTAAAACCCTAATACTGACTAAATGGAAGAGTTTAGTTTAGGGTTTAAAACCCTAATGTTGACTAAAGGGAAAGAGTTCAGTTTAGGGTTTAAAACCCTAATGCTGACTGAATGGAAAGAGTTCAGTTTAGGGTTTAAAACCCTAATGCTGACTAAAGGAAAGAGTTTAGTTTAGGGTTTAAAACCCTAATGCTGACTGAATGGAAACAGTTCAGTTTAGGTTTAAAATCCTAATGCTGACTAAATGGAAAACGTTCAGTTTAGGGTTTAAAATCCTAATGCTGACTAAAGGAAAGAGTTCAGTTTAGGGTTTAAAACCCTAATGCTGACTGAATGGAAAGAGTTCAGTTTAGGGTTTAAAACCCTAATGCTGACTAAATGGAAAAAGTTCAGTTTAGGGTTTAAAACCCTAATGCTGACTAAAGGAAAGAGTTCAGTTTAGGGTTTAAAACCCTAATGCTGACTGAATGGAAAGTTCAGTTTAGGGTTTAAAACCCTAATGCTGACTAAATGGAAAAAGTTCAGTTTAGGGTTTAAAACCCTAATGCTGACTAAAGGAAAGAGTTCAGTTTAGGGTTTAAAACCCTAATGCTGACTGAATGGAAAGTTCAGTTTAGGGTTTAAAACCCTAATGCTGACTAAATGGAAAAAGTTCAGTTTAGGGTTTAAAACCCTAATGCTGACTAAAGGAAAGAGTTCAGTTTAGGGTTTAAAACCCTAATGCTGACTGAATGGAAAGTTCAGTTTAGGGTTTAAAACCCTAATGCTGACTGAATGGAAAAAGTTCAGTTTAGGGTTTAAAACCCTAATGCTGACTAAAGGAAAAGTTTAGTTTAGGGTTTAAAACCTTAATGCTGACTGAATGGAAAAGAGTTCAGTTTAGGGTTTAAAACCCTAATGCTGACTGAATGGAAAAATTCAGTTTAGGGTTTAAAACCCTAATGCTGACTAGATGAAAAGTTCAGTTTAGGGTTTAAAACCCTAATGCTGACTGAATGGAAAAGAGTTCAGTTTAGGGTTTAAAACCCTAATGCGTACTAAATGGAAAAGAGTTCAGTTTAGGGTTTATAACCCTAATGCTGACTAAATGGAAAAAGTTCAGTTTAGGGTTTAAAACACTAATGCTGACTAAAGAAAATAGTTCAGTTTAGGGTTTAAAACCCTAATGCTGACTGAATGGAAAGTTCAGTTTAGGGTTTAAAACCCTAATGCTGACTAAATGGAAAAAGTTTAGTTTAGGGTTTAAAATCCTAATGCTAACTAAAGGAAAAGAGTTCAGTTTAGGGTTTAAAACCCTAATGCTGACTGAATGGAAAGTTAAGTTTATGGTTTAAAACCGTAATGCTGACTAAAGGAAAAGTTCAGTTTAGGGTTTAAAACCCTAATGCTGACTGAATTGAAAGTTCAGTTTAGGATTTAAAACCCTAATGCTGACTGAATGGAAAAAGTTCAGTTTAGGGTTTAAAAACCTAATGCTGACTAAAGGAAAAGTACAGTTTAGGATTTAAAACCCTAATGCTGACTAGAGGAAAAGTTCAGTTTAGGGTTTAAAACCCTAATGCTGACTAAATGGAAAAGTTCAGTTTAGGGTTTAAAATCCTAATGCTAACTAAAGGAAAAGAGTTCAGTTTAGGGTTTAAAACCCTAATGCTGACTGAATGGAAAGAGTTCAGTTTAGGGTTTAAAACCCTAATACTGACTAAAGGGAAGAGTTCAGTTTAGGTTTTAAAACCCTAATGCTGACTAAATGGAAAAAGTTCAGTTTAGGGTTTAAAACCCTAATGCTGACTAAAGGAAAGAGTTCAGTTTAGGGTTTAAAACCATAATGCTGACTAAAGGGAAGAATTCAGTTTAGGGTTTAAAACCCTAATGCTGACTAGAGGAAAAGTTCAGTTTAGGGTTTAAAACCCTAATGCTGACTAAATGGAAAAGTTCAGTTTAGGGTTTAAAACCCTAATGCTGACTGAAGGAAAAAAGTTCAGTTTAGGGTTTAAAACCCTAATGCTGACTAAAGGAAACGTTCAGTTTAGGGTTTAAATCCCTATTGCTGACTAATGGAAAAGTTCAGTTTAGGGTTTAAAACCCTAATGTTGACTAAAGGAAAAGTTCAGTTTAGGGTTTAAAACCCTAATGCTGACTAAATGGAAAAGTTCAGTTTAGGGTTTAAAACCCTAATGCTGACTGAAGGAAAAGAGTTAAGTTTATTGTTTAAAACCCTAATGCTGACTAAATGGGAAAAGTTCAGTTTAGGTTTTAAAACCCTAATTCTGACTAAAGGGAAAAGTTCAGTTTAGGGTTTAAAACCCTAATGCTGACTAAATGGGAAAAGTTTAGTTTAGGGTTTTAAACACTAATGCTGACTAAAGGAAAAGTTCATTTTAGGGTTTAAAACCCTAATGCTGACTAGAGGAAAAGTTCAGTTTAGGGTTTAAAACCCTAATGCTGACTAAATGGAAAAGTTCAGTTTAGGGTTTAAAACCCTAATGCTGAATGAAGGAAAAGAGTTCAGTTTATGGTTTAAAACCCTAACGCTGACTAAAGGAAAAGTTTAGTTTAGGGTTTAAAACGCTAATGCTAACTGAATGGAAAGTTCAGTTTAGGGTTTAAAACCCTAATGCTGACTGAATGGAAAAAGTTCAGTTTAGGGTTTAAAACCCTAATGCTGACTAAAGGAAAAGGTTCAGTTTAGGGTTTAAAACCCTAATGTTGACTGAATGGAAAAAGTTAAGTTTAGGGTTTAAAACCCTAATGCTGACTAAATGGAAAAAGTTCAGTTTAGGGTTTAAAACCCTAATGCTGACTAAAGGAAAAGTTCAGTTTAGGGTTTAAAACCCTAATGCTGACTGAATGGAAAGAGTTCAGTTTAGGGTTTAAAACCCTAATGCTGACTAAATGGAAAAAGTTCAGTTTAGGGTTTAAAACCCTAATGCTGACTGAATGGAAAGTTCAATTTAGGGTTTAAAACCCTAATGCTGACTGAGTGGAAAAAGTTCAGTTTAGGGTTTAAAACCCTAATGCTGACTACATGGAGAAAGTTCAGTTTAGGGTTTAAAACCCTAATACTGACTAAAGGAAAAGTTTAGTTTAGGGTTTAAAACCCTAATGCTGACTGAATGGAAAAGAGTTCAGTTTAGGGTTTTAAACCCTAATGCTGACTGAATTGAAAAATTCAGTTTAGGGTTTAAAACCCTAATGCTGACTAAATTGAAAAATTCAGTTTAGGGTTTAAAACCCTAATGCTGACTAAATTAAAAGTTCAGTTTAGGGTTTAAAACCCTAATGCTGACTGAATGGAAAAGAGTTCAGTTTAGGGTTTAAAACCCTAATGCTTACTAAATGGAAAAGAGTTCAGTTTAGGGTTTAAAACCCTAATGCTGACTAAATGGGAAAAGTTTAGTTTAGGGTTTAAAACCCTAATGCTGACTAAATGGAAGAGTTCAGTTTAGGGTTAAAAACCCTAATGCTGACTAAATGGAAGAGTTCAGTTTAGGGATTAAAACCCTAATGCTGACTAAAGGGAAAGAGTTCAGTTTAGGGTTTAAAACCCTAATGCTGACTAAAGGAAAGAGTTCAGTTTAGGGTTTAAAACCCTAATGCTGACTAAATGGAAAGAGTTCAGTTTAGGGTTTAAAATCCTAATGCTGACTAAATAGAAAGAGTTCAGTTTAGGGTTTAAAACCCTAATACTGAATAAAGGGAAGAGTTCAGTTTAGGTTTTAAAACCCTAATGCTGACTAAATAGAAAAAGTTCAGTTTAGGTTTTAAAACCCTAATGCTGACTAAAGGAAAGAGTTCAATTTAGGGTTTAAAACCCTAATGCTGACTAAAGGGAAGAGTTCAGTTTAGGGTTTAAAATCCTAATGCTGACTAAATGGAAAGAGTTCAGTTTAGGATTTAAAACCCTAATGCTGACTAAAGGGAAGAGTTCAGTTTAGGGTTTAAAACCCTAATGCTGACTAAATGGAAAAAGTTCAGTTCAGGGTTTAAAACCCTAATGCTCACTAAATGGAAAAAGTTCAGTTTAGGGTTTAAAACCCTAATGCTGACTAAAGAGAAAAAGTTCAGTTTAGGGTTTAAAACCCTAATGCTGACTAAATGGAAAAGAGTTCAGTTTAGGGTTTAAAACCCTAATGCTTACTAAATGGAAAAGAGTTCAGTTTAGGGTTTAAAACCCTAATGCTGACTAAATGGAAAAAGTTCAGTTTAGGGTTTAAAACCCTAATGCTGACTAAATGGAAGAGTTCAGTTTAGGGTTTAAAACCCTAATACTGACTAAATGGAAGAGTTTAGTTTAGGGTTTAAAACCCTAATGCTGACTAAAGGGAAAGAGTTCAGTTTAGGGTTTAAAACCCTAATGCTGACTGAATGGAAAGAGTTCAGATTAGGGTTTAAAACCCTAATGCTGACTAAAGGAAAGAGTTCAGTTTAGGGTTTAAAACCCTAATGCTGACTGAATGGAAACAGTTCAGTTTAGGTTTAAAATCCTAATGCTGACTAAATGGAAAACGTTCAGTTTAGGGTTTAAAATCCTAATGCTGACTAAAGGAAAGAGTTCTGTTTAGGGTTTAAAACCCTAATGCTGAATGAATGGAAAGAGTTCAGTTTAGGGTTTAAAACCCTAATGCTGACTAAATGGAAAAAGTTCAGTTTAGGGTTTAAAACCCTAATGCTGACTGAATGGAAAGTTCAGTTTAGGGTTTAAAACCCTAATGCTGACTAAATTGAAAAAGTTCAGCTTAGGGTTTAAAACCCTAATGCTGACTAAAGGAAAGAGTTCAGTTTAGGGTTTAAAACCCTAATGCTGACTGAATGAAAAGTTCAGTTTAGGGTTTAAAACCCTAATGCTGACTAAATGGAAAAAGTTCAGTTTAGGGTTTAAAACCCTAATGCTGACTGAATGGAAAGTTCAGTTTAGGGTTTAAAACCCTAATGCTGACTGAATGGAAAAAGTTCAGTTTAGGGTTTAAAACCCTAATGCTGACTAAAGGAAAAGTTTAGTTTAGGGTTTAAAACCTTAATGCTGACTGAATGGAAAAGAGTTCAGTTTAGGGTTTAAAACCCTAATGCTGACTGAATGGAAAAATTCAGTTTAGGGTTTAAAACCCTAATGCTGACTAGATGAAAAGTTCAGTTTAGGGTTTAAAACCCTAATGCTGACTGAATGGAAAAGAGTTCAGTTTAGGGTTTAAAACCCTAATGCGTACTAAATGGAAAAGAGTTCAGTTTAGGGTTTATAACCCTAATGCTGACTAAATGGAAAAAGTTCAGTTTAGGGTTTAAAACACTAATGCTGACTAAAGAAAATAGTTCAGTTTAGGGTTTAAAACCCTAATGCTGACTGAATGGAAAGTTCAGTTTAGGGTTTAAAACCCTAATGCTGACTAAATGGAAAAAGTTTAGTTAAGGGTTTAAAATCCTAATGCTAACTAAAGGAAAAGAGTTCAGTTTAGGGTTTAAAACCCTAATGCTGACTGAATGGAAAGTTCAGTTTATGGATTAAAACCGTAATGCTGACTAAAGGAAAAGTTCAGTTTAGGGTTTAAAACCCTAATGCTGACTGAATTGAAAGTTCAGTTTAGGATTTAAAACCCTAATGCTGACTGAATGGAAAAAGTTCAGTTTAGGGTTTAAAAACCTAATGCTGACTAAAGGAAAAGTACAGTTTAGGATTTAAAACCCTAATGCTGACTAGAGGAAAAGTTCAGTTTAGGGTTTAAAACCCTAATGCTGACTAAATGGAAAAGTTCAGTTTAGGGTTTAAAACCCTAATGCTGACTGAAGGAAAAAAGTTCTGTTTAGGGTTTAAAACCCTAATGCTGACTAAAGGAAACGTTCAGTTTAGGGTTTAAATCCCTATTGCTGACTAATGGAAAAGTTCAGTTTAGGGTTTAAAACCCTAATGCTGACTAAATGGAAAAGTTCAGTTTAGGGTTTAAAACCCTAATGCTGACTGAAGGAAAAGAGTTAAGTTTATTGTTTAAAACCCTAATGCTGACTAAATGGGAAAAGTTCAGTTTAGGTTTTAAAACCCTAATTCTGACTAAAGGGAAAAGTTCAGTTTAGGGTTTAAAACCCTAATGCTGACTAAATGGGAAAAGTTTAGTTTAGGGTTTTAAACACTAATGCCGACTAAAGGAAAAGTTCATTTTAGGGTTTAAAACCCTAATGCTGACTAGAGGAAAAGTTCAGTTTAGGGTTTAAAACCCTAATGCTGACTAAATGGAAAAGTTCAGTTTAGGGTTTAAAACCCTAATGCTGAATGAAGGAAAAGAGTTCAGTTTATGGTTTAAAACCCTAACGCTGACTAAAGGAAAAGTTCGGTTTAGGGTTTAAAACGCTAATGCTAACTGAATGGAAAGTTCAGTTTAGGGTTTAAAACCCTAATGCTGACTGAATGGAAAAAGTTCAGTTTAGGGTTTAAAACCCTAATGCTTACTACATGGAAAAAGTTCAGTTTAGGGTTTAAAACCCTAATGTTGACTGAATGGAAAAAGTTAAGTTTAGGGTTTAAAACCCTAATGCTGACTAAATGGAAAAAGTTCAGTTTAGGGTTTAAAACCCTAATGCTGACTAAAGGAAAAGTTCAGTTTAGGGTTTAAAACCCTAATGCTGACTGAATGGAAAGAGTTCAGTTTAGGGTTTAAAACCCTAATGCTGACTAAATGGAAAAAGTTCAGTTTAGGGTTTAAAACCCTAATGCTGACTGAATGGAAAGTTCAATTTAGGGTTTAAAACCCTAATGCTGACTGAGTGGAAAAAGTTCAGTTTAGGGTTTAAAACCCTAATGCTGACTACATGGAGAAAGTTCAGTTTAGGGTTTAAAACCCTAATGCTGACTAAAGGAAAAGTTTAGTTTAGGGTTTAAAACCCTAATGCTGACTGAATGGAAAAGAGTTCAGTTTAGGGTTTTAAACCCTAATGCTGACTGAATTGAAAAATTCAGTTTAGGGTTTAAAACCCTAATGCTGACTAAATTGAAAAATTCAGTTTAGGGTATAAACCTTAATGCTGACTAAATTAAAAGTTCAGTTTAGGGTTTAAAACCCTAATGCTGACTGAATGGAAAAGAGTTCAGTTTAGGGTTTAAAACCCTGATGCTTACTAAATGGAAAAGAGTTCAGTTTAGGGTTTAAAACCCTAATGCTGACTAAATGGGAAAAGTTTAGTTTAGGGTTTAAAACCCTAATACTGACTAAATGGAAGAGTTCAGTTTAGGGTTAAAAACCCTAATGCTGACTAAATGGAAGAGTTCAGTTTAGGGATTAAAACCCTAATGCTGACTAAAGGGAAAGAGTTCAGTTTAGGGTTTAAAACCCTAATGCTGACTGAATGGAAAGAGTTCAGTTTAGGGTTTAAAACCCTAATGCTGACTAAAGGAAAGAGTTCAGTTTAGGGTTTAAAACCCTAATGCTGACTAAATGAAAAAAGTTCAGTTTAGGGTTTAAAATCCTAATGCTGGCTAAATGGAAAGAGTTCAGTTTAGGGTTTAAAACCCTAATACTGACTAAAGGGAAGAGTTCAGTTTAGGTTTTAAAACCCTAATGCTGACTAAATGGAAAAAGTTCAGTTTAGGGTTTAAAACCCTAATCTGACTAAATGGAAAGAGTTCAGTTTAGGGTTTAAAACCCTAATGCTGACTAAAGGGAAGAGTTCAGTTTAGGGTTTAAAATCCTAATGCTGACTAAATGGAAAGAGTTCAGTTTAGGATTTAAAACCCTAATGCTGACTAAAGGGAAGAGTTCAGTTTAGGGTTTAAAACCCTAATGCTGACTAAATGGAAAAAGTTCAGTTTAGGGTTTAAAACCTTAATGCTCACTAAATGGAAAAAGTTCAGTTTAGGGTTTAAAACCCTAATGCTGACTAAAGAGAAAAAGTTCAGTTTAGGTTTTAAAACCCTAATGCTGACTAAAGGGAAAAGTTCAGTTTAGGGTTTTAAAACCCTAATCCTGATTAAAAGGAAAAGTTCAGTTTAGGGTTTAAAACCCTAATGCTGACTAAATGGAAGAGTTCAGTTTAGGGTTTAAAACCCTAATACTGACTAAATGGAAAGAGTTCAGTTTAGGGTTTAAAACCCTAATGCTGACTGAAGGGAAAGAGTTCAGTTTAGGGTTTAAAACCCTAATGCTGACTGAATGGAAAGAGTTCAGTTTAGGGTTTAAAACCCTAATGCTGACTTAAGGAAAGAGTTCAGTTTAGGGTTTAAAACCCTAATACTGACTAAATGGAAACAGTTCAGTTTAGGTTTAAAATCCTAATGCTGACTAAATGGAAAAAGTTCAGTTTAGGGTTTAAAACCCTAATGTTGACTAAAGGAAAGAGTTCTGTTTAGGGTTTAAAACCCTAATGCTGAATGAATGGAAAGAGTTCAGTTTAGGGTTTAAAACCCTAATGCTGACTAAATGGAAAGAGTTCAGTTTAGGGTTTAAAACCCTAATGCTGACTAAAGGAAAGAGTTCAATTTAGGGTTTAAAACCCTAATGCTGACTGAATGGAAAGTTCAGTTTAGGGTTTAAAACCCTAATGCTGACTAAATGGAAAAAGTTCAGTTTAGGGTTTAAAACCCTAATGCTGACTGAATGGAAAGTTCAGTTTAGGGTTTAAAACCCTAATGCTGACTGAATGGAAAAAGTTCAGTTTAGGGTTTAAAACCCTAATGCTGACTAAAGGAAAAGTTTAGTTTAGGGTTTAAAACCTTAATGCTGACTGAATGGAAAAGAGTTCAGTTTAGGGTTTAAAACCCTAATGCTGACTGAATGGAAAAATTCAGTTTAGGGTTTAAAACCCTAATGTTGACTGAATTGAAAAATTCAGTTTAGGGTTTAAAACCCTAATGCTGACTAAATTGAAAAATTCAGTTTAGGGTTTAAAACCCTAATGCTGACTAAATTAAAAGTTCAGTTTAGGGTTTAAAACCCTAATGCTGACTGAATGGAAAAGAGTTCAGTTTAGGGTTTAAAACCCTAATGCTTACTAAATGGAAAAGAGTCCAGTTTAGGGTTTAAAACCCTAATGCTGACTAAATGGGAAAAGTTTAGTTTAGGGTTTAAAACCCTAATGCTGACTAAATGGAAGAGTTCAGTTTAGGGTTAAAAACCCTAATGCTGACTAAATGGAAGAGTTCAGTTTAGGGATTAAAACCCTAATGCTGACTAAAGGGAAAGAGTTCAGTTTAGGGTTTAAAACCCTAATGCTGACTGAATGGAAAGAGTTCAGTTTAGGGTTTAAAACCCTAATGCTGACTAAAGGAAAGAGTTCAGTTTAGGGTTTAAAACCCTAATGCTGACTAAATGGAAAGAGTTCAGTTTAGGGTTTAAAATCCTAATGCTGACTAAATGGAAAGAGTTCAGTTTAGGGTTTAAAACCCTAATACTGACTAAAGGGAAGAGTTCAGTTTAGGTTTTAAAACCCTAATGCTGACTAAATGGAAAAAGTTTAGTTTAGGGTTTAAAACCCTAATGCTGACTGAATGGAAAAAGTTCAGTTTAGGATTTAAAACCCTAATGCTGACTAAAGGAAAGAGTTCAGTTTAGGGTTTAAAACCCTAATGCTGACTAAAGGGAAAAAGTTCAGTTTAGGGTTTAAAACCTTAATCCTGATTAAAGGGAAAAGTTCAGTTTAGGGTTTAAAACCCTAATGCTGACTAAATGGAAAAAGTTCAGTTTAGGGTTTAAAACCCTAATGCTGACTGAATGGAAAAAGTTCAGTTTAGGGTTTAAAACCCTAATGCTGACTAAAGGAAAAGTTTAGTTTAGGGTTTAAAACCTTAATGCTGACTGAATGGAAAAGAGTTCAGTTTAGGGTTTAAAACCCTAATGCTGACTGAATGGAAAAATTCAATTTAGGGTTTAAAACCCTAATGCTGACTAGATGAAAAGTTCAGTTTAGGGTTTAAAACCCTAATGTTGACTGAATGGAAAAGAGTTCAGTTTAGGGTTTAAAACCCTAATGCGTACTAAATGGAAAAGAGTTCAGTTTAGGGTTTATAACCCTAATGCTGACTAAATGGAAAAAGTTCAGTTTAGGGTTTAAAACACTAATGTTGACTAAAGAAAATAGTTCAGTTTAGGGTTTAAAACCCTAATGCTGACTAAAGGGAAGAGTTCAGTTTAGGGTTTAAAACCCTAATGTTGACTAAATGGAAAAAGTTCAGTTTAGGGTTTAAAACCCTAATGCTCACTAAATGGAAAAAGTTCAGTTTAGGGTTTAAAACCCTAATGCTGACTAAAGAGAAAAAGTTCAGTTTAGGGTTTAAAACCCTAATGCTGACTAAAGGGAAAAGTTCAGTTTAGGGTTTTAAAACCCTAATCCTGATTAAAAGGAAAAGTTCAGTTTAGGGTTTAAAACCCTAATGCTGACTAAATGGAAGAGTTCAGTTTAGGGTTTAAAACCCTAATACTGACTAAATGGAAACAGTTCAGTTTAGGTTTAAAACCCTAATGCTGACTGAAGGGAAAGAGTTCAGTTTAGGGTTTAAAACCCTAATGCTGACTGAATGGAAAGAGTTCAGTTTAGGGTTTAAAACCCTAATGCTGACTTAAGGAAAGAGTTCAGTTTAGGGTTTAAAACCCTAATACTGACTAAATGGAAACAGTTCAGTTTAGGTTTAAAATCCTAATGCTGACTAAATGGAAAAAGTTCAGTTTAGGGTTTAAAACCCTAATGCTGACTAAAGGAAAGAGTTCTGTTTAGGGTTTAAAACCCTAATGCTGAATGAATGGAAAGAGTTCAGTTTAGGGTTTAAAACCCTAATGCTGACTAAATGGAAAAAGTTCAGTTTAGGGTTTAAAACCCTAATGCTGACTAAAGGAAAGAGTTCAGTTTAGGGTTTAAAACCCTAATGCTGACTGAATGGAAAGTTCAGTTTAGGGTTTAAAACCCTAATGCTGACTAAATGGAAAAAGTTCAGTTTAGGGTTTAAAACCCTAATGCTGACTAAAGGAAAGAGTTCAGTTTAGGGTTTAAAACCCTAATGCTGACTGAATGGAAAGTTCAGTTTAGGGTTTAAAACCCTAATGCTGACTAAATGGAAAAAGTTCAGTTTAGGGTTTAAAACCCTAATGCTGACTAAAGGAAAGAGTTCAGTTTAGGGTTTAAAACCCTAATGCTGACTGAATGGAAAGTTCAGTTTAGGGTTTAAAACCCTAATGCTGACTAAATGGAAAAAGTTCAGTTTAGGGTTTAAAACCCTAATGCTGACTAAAGGAAAGAGTTCAGTTTAGGGTTTAAAACCCTAATGCTGACTGAATGGAAAGTTCAGTTTAGGGTTTAAAACCCTAATGCTGACTAAATGGAAAAAGTTCAGTTTAGGGTTTAAAACCCTAATGCTGACTAAATGGAAAAGAGTTCAGTTTAGGGTTTATAACCCTAATGCTGACTAAAGGGAAAGTTCAGTTTAGGGTTTAAAACCCTAATGCTGACTAAATGGAAAAGTTCAGTTTAGGGTTTAAAACCCTAATGCTGAATGAAGGAAAAGAGTTCAGTTTATGGTTTAAAACCCTAACGCTGACTAAAGGAAAAGTTTAGTTTAGGGTTTAAAACGCTAATGCTAACTGAATGGAAAGTTCAGTTTAGGGTTTAAAACCCTAATGCTGACTAAATGGAAAAAGTTCAGTTTAGGGTTTAAAACCCTAATGCTTACTACATGGAAAAAGTTCAGTTTAGGGTTTAAAACCCTAATGTTGACTGAATGGAAAAAGTTAAGTTTAGGGTTTAAAACCCTAATGCTGACTAAATGGAAAAAGTTCAGTTTAGGGTTTAAAACCCTAATGCTGACTAAAGGAAAAGTTCAGTTTAGGGTTTAAAACCCTAATGCTGACTGAATGGAAAGAGTTCAGTTTAGGGTTTAAAACCCTAATGCTGACTAAATGGAAAAAGTTAAGTTTAGGGTTTAAAACCCTAATGCTGACTGAATGGAAAGTTCAATTTAGGGTTTAAAACCCTAATGCTGACTGAGTGGAAAAAGTTCAGTTTAGGGTTTAAAACCCTAATGCTGACTACATGGAGAAAGTTCAGTTTAGGGTTTAAAACCCTAATGCTGACTAAAGGAAAAGTTTAGTTTAGGGTTTAAAACCCTAATGCTGACTGAATGGAAAAGAGTTCAGTTTAGGGTTTTAAACCCTAATGCTGACTGAATTGAAAAATTCAGTTTAGGGTTTAAAACCCTAATGCTGACTAAATTGAAAAATTCAGTTTAGGGTTTAAAACCCTAATGCTGACTAAATTAAAAGTTCACTTTAGGGTTTAAAACCCTAATGCTGACTGAATGGAAAAGAGTTCAGTTTAGGGTTTAAAACCCTAATGCTTACTAAATGGAAAAGAGTTCAGTTTAGGGTTTAAAACCCTAATGCTGACTAAATGGGAAAAGTTTAGTTTAGGGTTTAAAACCCTAATGCTGACTAAATGGAAGAGTTCAGTTTAGGGTTAAAAACCCTAATGCTGACTAAATGAAAGAGTTCAGTTTAGGGATTAAAACCCTAATGCTGACTAAAGGGAAAGAGTTCAGTTTAGGGTTTAAAACCCTAATGCTGACTGAATGGAAAGAGTTCAGTTTAGGGTTTAAAACCCTAATGCTGACTAAAGGAAAGAGTTCAGTTTAGGGTTTAAAACCCTAATGCTGACTAAATGGAAAGAGTTCAGTTTAGGGTTTAAAATCCTAATGCTGACTAAATGGAAAGAGTTCAGTTTAGGGTTTAAAACCCTAATACTGAATAAAGGGAAGAGTTCAGTTTAGGTTTTAAAACCCTAATGCTGACTAAATGGAAAAAGTTCAGTTTAGGTTTTAAAACCCTAATGCTGACTAAAGGAAAGAGTTCAATTTAGGGTTTAAAACCCTAATGCTGACTAAAGGGAAGAGTTCAGTTTAGGGTTTAAAATCCTAATGCTGACTAAATGGAAAGAGTTCAGTTTAGGATTTAAAACCCTAATGCTGACTAAAGGGAAGAGTTCAGTTTAGGGTTTAAAACCCTAATGCTGACTAAATGGAAAAAGTTCAGTTTAGGGTTTAAAACCCTAATGCTCACTAAATGGAAAAAGTTCAGTTTAGGGTTTAAAACCCTAATGCTGACTAAAGAGAAAAAGTTCAGTTTAGGGTTTAAAACCCTAATGCTGACTAAATGGAAAAGAGTTCAGTTTAGGGTTTAAAACCCTAATGCTTACTAAATGGAAAAGAGTTCAGTTTAGGGTTTAAAACCCTAATGCTGACTAAATGGAAAAAGTTCAGTTTAGGGTTTAAAACCCTAATGCTGACTAAATGGAAGAGTTCAGTTTAGGGTTTAAAACCCTAATACTAACTAAATGGAAGAGTTTAGTTTAGGGTTTAAAACCCTAATGCTGACTAAAGGAAAGAGTTCAGTTTAGGGTTTAAAACCCTAATGCTGACTAAATGGAAAAAGTTCAGTTTAGGGTTTAAAACCCTAATGCTGACTAAAGGAAAGAGTTCAGTTTAGGGTTTAAAACCCTAATGCTGACTGAATGGAAAGTTCAGTTTAGGGTTTAAAACCCTAATGCTGACTAAATGGAAAAAGTTCAGTTTAGGGTTTAAAACCCTAATGCTGACTGAATGGAAAGTTCAGTTTAGGGTTTAAAACCCTAATGCTGACTGAATGGAAAAAGTTCAGTTTAGGGTTTAAAACCCTAATGCTGACTAAAGGAAAAGTTTAGTTTAGGGTTTAAAACCTTAATGCTGACTGAATGGAAAAGAGTTCAGTTTAGGGTTTAAAACCCTAATGCTGACTGAATAGAAAAATTCAGTTTAGGGTTTAAAACCCTAATGTTGACTGAATTGAAAAATTCAGTTTAGGGTTTAAAACCCTAATGCTGACTAAATTAATAGTTCAGTTTAGGGTTTAAAACCCTAAAGCTGACTGAATGGAAAAGAGTTCAGTTTAGGGTTTAAAACCCTAATGCTTACTAAATGGAAAAGAGTCCAGTTTAGGGTTTAAAACCCTAATGCTGACTAAATGGGAAAAGTTTAGTTTAGGGTTTAAAACCCTAATGCTGACTAAATGGAAGAGTTCAGTTTATGGTTAAAAACCCTAATGCTGACTAAATGGAAGAGTTCAGTTTAGGGATTAAAACCCTAATGCTGACAAAAGGGAAAGAGTTCAGTTTAGGGTTTAAAACCCTAATGCTGACTGAATGGAAAGAGTTCAGTTTAGGGTTTAAAACCCTAATGCTGACTAAAGGAAAGAGTTCAGTTTAGGGTTTAAAACCCTAATGCTGACAAAAGGGAAAGAGTTCAGTTTAGGGTTTAAAACCCTAATGCTGACTGAATGGAAAGAGTTCAGTTTAGGGTTTAAAACCCTAATGCTGACTAAAGGAAAGAGTTCAGTTTAGGGTTTAAAACCCTAATACTGACTAAAGGGAAGAGTTCAGTTTAGGTTTTAAAACCCTAATGCTGACTAAATGGAAAAAGTTCAGTTTAGGGTTTAAAACCCTAATGCTGACTAAAGGAAAGAGTTCAATTTAGGGTTTAAAACCCTAATGCTGACTAAAGGGAAGAGTTCAGTTTAGGGTTTAAAATCCTAATGCTGACTAAATGGAAAGAGTTCAGTTAAGGGTTTAAAATCCTAATGCTGACTGAATGAAAAGTTCAGTTTAGGGTTTAAAACCCTAATGCTGACTAAATGGAAAAAGTTCAGTTTAGGGTTTAAAACCCTAATGCTGACTGAATGGAAAGTTCAGTTTAGGGTTTAAAACCCTAATGCTGACTGAATGGAAAAAGTTCAGTTTAGGGTTTAAAACCCTAATGCTGACTAAAGGAAAAGTTTAGTTTAGGGTTTAAAACCTTAATGCTGACTGAATGGAAAAGAGTTCAGTTTAGGGTTTAAAACCCTAATGCTGACTGAATGGAAAAATTCAGTTTAGGGTTTAAAACCCTAATGCTGACTAGATGAAAAGTTCAGTTTAGGGTTTAAAACCCTAATGCTGACTGAATGGAAAAGAGTTCAGTTTAGGGTTTAAAACCCTAATGCGTACTAAATGGAAAAGAGTTCAGTTTAGGGTTTATAACCCTAATGCTGACTAAATGGAAAAAGTTCAGTTTAGGGTTTAAAACACTAATGTTGACTAAAGAAAATAGTTCAGTTTAGGGTTTAAAACCCTAATGCTGACTAAAGGGAAGAGTTCAGTTTAGGGTTTAAAACCCTAATGCTGACTAAATGGAAAAAGTTCAGTTTAGGGTTTAAAACCTTAATGCTCACTAAATGGAAAAAGTTCAGTTTAGGGTTTAAAACCCTAATGCTGACTAAAGAGAAAAAGTTCAGTTTAGGTTTTAAAACCCTAATGCTGACTAAAGGGAAAAGTTCAGTTTAGGGTTTTAAAACCCTAATCCTGATTAAAAGGAAAAGTTCAGTTTAGGGTTTAAAACCCTAATGCTGACTAAATGGAAGAGTTCAGTTTAGGGTTTAAAACCCTAATACTGACTAAATGGAAAGAGTTCAGTTTAGGGTTTAAAACCCTAATGCTGACTGAAGGGAAAGAGTTCAGTTTAGGGTTTAAAACCCTAATGCTGACTGAATGGAAAGAGTTCAGTTTAGGGTTTAAAACCCTAATGCTGACTTAAGGAAAGAGTTCAGTTTAGGGTTTAAAACCCTAATACTGACTAAATGGAAACAGTTCAGTTTAGGTTTAAAATCCTAATGCTGACTAAATGGAAAAATTTAGTTTAGGGTTTAAAACCCTAATGCTGACTAAAGGAAAGAGTTCTGTTTAGGGTTTAAAACCCTAATGCTGAATGAATGGAAAGAGTTCAGTTTAGGGTTTAAAACCCTAATGCTGACTAAATGGAAAAAGTTCAGTTTAGGGTTTAAAACCCTAATGCTGACTAAAGGAAAGAGTTCAGTTTAGGGTTTAAAACCCTAATGCTGACTGAATGGAAAGTTCAGTTTAGGGTTTAAAACCCTAATGCTGACTAAATGGAAAAAGTTCAGTTTAGGGTTTAAAACCCTAATGCTGACTAAAGGAAAGAGTTCAGTTTAGGGTTTAAAACCCTAATGCTGACTGAATGGAAAGTTCAGTTTAGGGTTTAAAACCCTAATGCTGACTAAATGGAAAAAGTTCAGTTTAGGGTTTAAAACCCTAATGCTGACTAAAGGAAAGAGTTCAGTTTAGGGTTTAAAACCCTAATGCTGACTGAATGGAAAGTTCAGTTTAGGGTTTAAAACCCTAATGCTGACTGAATGGAAAAAGTTCAGTTTAGGGTTTAAAACCCTAATGCGTACTAAATGGAAAAGAGTTCAGTTTAGGGTTTATAACCCTAATGCTGACTAAAGGGAAAGTTCAGTTTAGGGTTTAAAACCCTAATGCTGACTAAATGAAAAAGTTCAGTTTAGGGTTTAAAACCCTAATGCTGAATGAAGGAAAAGAGTTCAGTTTATGGTTTAAAACCCTAACGCTGACTAAAGGAAAAGTTTAGTTTAGGGTTTAAAACGCTAATGCTAACTGAATGGAAAGTTCAGTTTAGGGTTTAAAACCCTAATGCTGACTGAATGGAAAAAGTTCAGTTTAGGGTTTAAAACCCTAATGCTGACTAAAGGAAAAGTTCAGTTTAGGGTTTAAAACCCTAATGTTGACTGAATGGAAAAAGTTAAGTTTAGGGTTTAAAACCCTAATGCTGACTAAATGGAAAAAGTTCAGTTTAGGGTTTAAAACCCTAATGCTGACTAAAGGAAAAGTTCAGTTTAGGGTTTAAAACCCTAATGCTGACTGAATGGAAAGAGTTCAGTTTAGGGTTTAAAACCCTAATGCTGACTAAATGGAAAAAGTTCAGTTTATGGTTTAAAACCCTAATGCTGACTGAATGGAAAGTTCAATTTAGGGTTTAAAACCCTAATGCTGACTGAGTGGAAAAAGTTCAGTTTAGGGTTTAAAACCCTAATGCTGACTACATGGAGAAAGTTCAGTTTAGGGTTTAAAACCCTAATGCTGACTAAAGGAAAAGTTTAGTTTAGGGTTTAAAACCCTAATGCTGACTGAATGGAAAAGAGTTCAGTTTAGGGTTTTAAACCCTAATGCTGACTGAATTGAAAAATTCAGTTTAGGGTTTAAAACCCTAATGCTGACTAAATTGAAAAATTCAGTTTAGGGTTTAAAACCCTAATGCTGACTAAATTAAAAGTTCAGTTTAGGGTTTAAAACCCTAATGCTGACTGAATGGAAAAGAGTTCAGTTTAGGGTTTAAAACCCTAATGCTTACTAAATGGAAAAGAGTTCAGTTTAGGGTTTAAAACCCTAATGCTGACTAAATGGGAAAAGTTTAGTTTAGGGTTTAAAACCCTAATGCTGACTAAATGGAAGAGTTCAGTTTAGGGTTAAAAACCCTAATGCTGACTAAATGGAAGAGTTCAGTTTAGGGATTAAAACCCTAATGCTGACTAAAGGGAAAGAGTTCAGTTTAGGGTTTAAAACCCTAATGCTGACTGAATGGAAAGAGTTCAGTTTAGGGTTTAAAACCCTAATGCTGACTAAAGGAAAGAGTTCAGTTTAGGGTTTAAAACCCTAATGCTGACTAAATGGAAAGAGTTCAGTTTAGGGTTTAAAATCCTAATGCTGACTAAATGGAAAGAGTTCAGTTTAGGGTTTAAAACCCTAATACTGAATAAAGGGAAGAGTTCAGTTTAGGTTTTAAAACCCTAATGCTGACTAAATGGAAAAAGTTCAGTTTAGGTTTTAAAACCCTAATGCTGACTAAAGGAAAGAGTTCAATTTAGGGTTTAAAACCCTAATGCTGACTAAAGGGAAGAGTTCAGTTTAGGGTTTAAAATCCTAATGCTGACTAAATGGAAAGAGTTCAGTTTAGGATTTAAAACCCTAATGCTGACTAAAGGGAAGAGTTCAGTTTAGGGTTTAAAACCCTAATGCTGACTAAATGGAAAAAGTTCAGTTTAGGGTTTAAAACCCTAATGCTCACTAAATGGAAAAAGTTCAGTTTAGGGTTTAAAACCCTAATGCTGACTAAAGAGAAAAAGTTTAGTTTAGGGTTTAAAACCCTAATGCTGACTAAATGGAAAAGAGTTCAGTTTAGGGTTTAAAACCCTAATGCTTACTAAATGGAAAAGAGTTCAGTTTAGGGTTTAAAACCCTAATGCTGACTAAATGGAAAAAGTTCAGTTTAGGGTTTAAAACCCTAATGCTGACTAAATGGAAGAGTTCAGTTTAGGGTTTAAAACCCTAATACTGACTAAATGGAAGAGTTTAGTTTAGGGTTTAAAACCCTAATGCTGACTAAAGGGAAAGAGTTCAGTTTAGGGTTTAAAACCCTAATGCTGACTGAATGGAAAGAGTTCAGTTTAGGGTTTAAAACCCTAATGCTGACTAAAGGAAAGAGTTCAGTTTAGGGTTTAAAACCCTAATGCTGACTAAATGGAAACAGTTCAGTTTAGGTTTAAAATCCTAATGCTGACTAAATGGAAAACGTTCAGTTTAGGGTTTAAAATCCTAATGCTGACTAAAGGAAAGAGTTCTGTTTAGGGTTTAAAACCCTAATGCTGAATGAATGGAAAGAGTTCAGTTTAGGGTTTAAAACCCTAATGCTGACTAAATGGAAAAAGTTCAGTTTAGGGTTTAAAACCCTAATGCTGACTAAAGGAAAGAGTTCAGTTTAGGGTTTAAAACCCTAATGCTGACTGAATGGAAAGTTCAGTTTAGGGTTTAAAACCCTAATGCTGACTAAATGGAAAAAGTTCAGTTTAGGGTTTAAAACCCTAATGCTGACTAAAGGAAAGAGTTCAGTTTAGGGTTTAAAACCCTAATGCTGACTGAATGGAAAGTTCAGTTTAGGGTTTAAAACCCTAATGCTGACTAAATGGAAAAAGTTCAGTTTAGGGTTTAAAACCCTAATGCTGACTGAATGGAAAGTTCAGTTTAGGGTTTAAAACCCTAATGCTGACTGAATGGAAAAAGTTCAGTTTAGGGTTTAAAACCCTAATGCTGACTAAAGGAAAAGTTTAGTTTAGGGTTTAAAACCTTAATGCTGACTGAATGGAAAAGAGTTCAGTTTAGGGTTTAAAACCCTAATGCTGACTGAATGGAAAAATTCAGTTTAGGGTTTAAAACCCTAATGCTGACTAGATGAAAAGTTCAGTTTAGGGTTTAAAACCCTAATGCTGACTGAATGGAAAAGAGTTCAGTTTAGGGTTTAAAACCCTAATGCGTACTAAATGGAAAAGAGTTCAGTTTAGGGTTTATAACCCTAATGCTGACTAAATGGAAAAAGTTCAGTTTAGGGTTTAAAACACTAATGCTGACTAAAGAAAATAGTTCAGTTTAGGGTTTAAAACCCTAATGCTGACTGAATGGAAAGTTCAGTTTAGGGTTTAAAACCCTAATGCTGACTAAATGGAAAAAGTTTAGTTAAGGGTTTAAAATCCTAATGCTAACTAAAGGAAAAGAGTTCAGTTTAGGGTTTAAAACCCTAATGCTGACTGAATGGAAAGTTCAGTTTATGGTTTAAAACCGTAATGCTGACTAAAGGAAAAGTTCAGTTTAGGGTTTAAAACCCTAATGCTGACTGAATTGAAAGTTCAGTTTAGGATTTAAAACCCTAATGCTGACTGAATGGAAAAAGTTCAGTTTAGGGTTTAAAAACCTAATGCTGACTAAAGGAAAAGTACAGTTTAGGGTTTAAAACCCTAATGCTGACTAGAGGAAAAGTTCAGTTTAGGGTTTAAAACCCTAATGCTAACTAAATGGAAAAGTTCAGTTTAGGGTTTAAAACCCTAATGCTGACTGAAGGAAAAGAGTTCAGTTTAGGGTTTAAAACCCTAATGCTGACTAAAGGAAACGTTCAGTTTAGGGTTTAAATCCCTATTGCTGACTAATGGAAAAGTTCAGTTTAGGGTTTAAAACCCTAATGTTGACTAAAGGAAAAGTTCAGTTTAGGGTTTAAAACCCTAATGCTGACTAAATGGGAAAAGTTCAGTTTAGGGTTTAAAACCCTAATGCTGACTAAAGAGAAAAGTTCAGTTTAGGGTTTAAAACCCTAATGCTGACTAAATGGGAAAAGTTTAGTTTAGGGTTTTAAACACTAATGCCGACTAAAGGAAAAGTTCATTTTAGGGTTTAAAACCCTAATGCTGACTAGAGGAAAAGTTCATTTTAGGGTTTAAAACCCTAATGCTGACTAAATGGAAAAGTTCAGTTTAGGGTTTATAACCCTAATGCTGAATGAAGGAAAAGAGTTCAGTTTATGGTTTAAAACCCTAACGCTGACTAAAGGAAAAGTTCGGTTTAGGGTTTAAAACGCTAATGCTAATTGAATGGAAAGTTCAGTTTAGGGTTTAAAACCCTAATGCTGACTGAATGGAAAAAGTTCAGTTTAGGGTTTAAAACCCTAATGCTTACTACATGGAAAAAGTTCAGTTTAGGGTTTAAAACCCTAATGTTGACTGAATGGAAAAAGTTAAGTTTAGGGTTTAAAACCCTAATGCTGACTAAATGGAAAAAGTTCAGTTTAGGGTTTAAAACCCTAATGCTGACTAAAGGAAAAGTTCAGTTTAGGGTTTAAAACCCTAATGCTGACTGAATGGAAAGAGTTCAGTTTAGGGTTTAAAACCCTAATGCTGACTAAATGGAAAAAGTTCAGTTTAGGGTTTAAAACCCTAATGCTGACTGAATGGAAAGTTCAATTTAGGGTTTAAAACCCTAATGCTGACTGAGTGGAAAAAGTTCAGTTTAGGGTTTAAAACCCTAATGCTGACTACATGGAGAAAGTTCAGTTTAGGGTTTAAAACCCTAATGCTGACTAAAGGAAAAGTTTAGTTTAGGGTTTAAAACCCTAATGCTGACTGAATGGAAAAGAGTTCAGTTTAGGGTTTTAAACCCTAATGCTGACTGAATTGAAAAATTCAGTTTAGGGTTTAAAACCCTAATGCTGACTAAATTGAAAAATTCAGTTTAGGGTATAAACCCTAATGCTGACTAAATTAAAAGTTCAGTTTAGGGTTAAAACCCTAATGCTGACTGAATGGAAAAGAGTTCAGTTTAGGGTTTAAAACCCTAATGCTTACTAAATGGAAAAGAGTTCAGTTTAGGGTTTAAAACCCTAATGCTGACTAAATGGGAAAAGTTTAGTTTAGGGTTTAAAACCCTAATGCTGACTAAATGGAAGAGTTCAGTTTAGGGTTAAAAACCCTAATGCTGACTAAATGGAAGAGTTCAGTTTAGGGATTAAAACCCTAATGCTGACTAAAGGGAAAGAGTTCAGTTTAGGGTTTAAAACCCTAATGCTGACTAAATGGAAAAAGTTCAGTTTAGGGTTTAAAACCCTAATGCTGACTGAATGGAAAGTTCAATTTAGGGTTTAAAACCCTAATGCTGACTGAGTGGAAAAAGTTCAGTTTAGGGTTTAAAACCCTAATGCTGACTACATGGAGAAAGTTCAGTTTAGGGTTTAAAACCCTAATGCTGACTAAAGGAAAAGTTTAGTTTACGGTTTAAAACCCTAATGCTGACTGAATGGAAAAGAGTTCAGTTTAGGGTTTTAAACCCTAATGCTGACTGAATTGAAAAATTCAGTTTAGGGTTTAAAACCCTAATGCTGACTAAATTGAAAAATTCAGTTTAGGGTATAAACCCTAATGCTGACTAAATTAAAAGTTCAGTTTAGGGTTAAAACCCTAATGCTGACTGAATGGAAAAGAGTTCAGTTTAGGGTTTAAAACCCTAATGCTTACTAAATGGAAAAGAGTTCAGTTTAGGGTTTAAAACCCTAATGCTGACTAAATGGGAAAAGTTTAGTTTAGGGTTTAAAACCCTAATGCTGACTAAATGGAAGAGTTCAGTTTAGGGTTAAAAACCCTAATGCTGACTAAATGGAAGAGTTCAGTTTAGGGATTAAAACCCTAATGCTGACTAAAGGGAAAGAGTTCAGTTTAGGGTTTAAAACCCTAATGCTGACTGAATGGAAAGTTCAGTTTATGGTTTAAAACCGTAATGCTGACTAAAGGAAAAGTTCAGTTTAGGGTTTAAAACCCTAATGCTGACTGAATTGAAAGTTCAGTTTAGGATTTAAAACCCTAATGCTGACTGAATGGAAAAAGTTCAGTTTAGGGTTTAAAAACCTAATGCTGACTAAAGGAAAAGTACAGTTTAGGATTTAAAACCCTAATGCTGACTAGAGGGGAAAGTTCAGTTTAGGGTTTAAAACCCTAATGCTGACTAAATGGAAAAAGTTCAGTTTAGGGTTTAAAACCCTAATGCTGACTGAATGGAAAGTTCAGTTTAGGGTTTAAAACCCTAATGCTGACTGAATGGAAAAAGTTCAGTTTAGGGTTTAAAACCCTAATGCTGACTAAAGGAAAAGTTTAGTTTAGGGTTTAAAACCTTAATGCTGACTGAATGGAAAAGAGTTCAGTTTAGGGTTTAAAACCCTCATGCTGACTGAATGGAAAAATTCAGTTTAGGGTTTAAAACCCTAATGCTGACTAGATGAAAAGTTCAGTTTAGGGTTTAAAACCCTAATGCTGACTGATTGGAAAAGAGTTCAGTTTAGGGTTTAAAACCCTAATGCGTACTAAATGGAAAAGAGTTCAGTTTAGGGTTTATAACCCTAATGCTGACTAAATGGAAAAAGTTCAGTTTAGGGTTTAAAACACTAATGCTGACTAAAGAAAATAGTTCAGTTTAGGGTTTAAAACCCTAATGCTGACTGAATGGAAAGTTCAGTTTAGGGTTTAAAACCCTAATGCTGACTAAATGGAAAAAGTTTAGTTAAGGGTTTAAAATCCTAATGCTAACTAAAGGAAAAGAGTTCAGTTTAGGGTTTAAAACCCTAATGCTGACTGAATGGAAAGTTCAGTTTATGGTTTAAAACCGTAATGCTGACTAAAGGAAAAGTTCAGTTTAGGGTTTAAAACCCTAATGCTGACTGAATTGAAAGTTCAGTTTAGGATTTAAAACCCTAATGCTGACTGAATGGAAAAAGTTCAGTTTAGGGTTTAAAAACCTAATGCTGACTAAAGGAAAAGTACAGTTTAGGATTTAAAACCCTAATGCTGACTAGAGGAAAAGTTCAGTTTAGGGTTTAAAACCCTAATGCTGACTAAATGGAAAAGTTCAGTTTAGGGTTTAAAACCCTAATGCTGACTGAAGGAAAAAAGTTCAGTTTAGGGTTTAAAACCCTAATGCTGACTAAAGGAAACGTTCAGTTTAGGGTTTAAATCCCTATTGCTGACTAATGGAAAAGTTCAGTTTAGGGTTTAAAACCCTAATGTTGACTAAAGGAAAAGTTCAGTTTAGGGTTTAAAACCCTAATGCTGACTAAATGGGAAAAGTTCAGTTTAGGGTTTAAAACCCTAATGCTGACTAAAGAGAAAAGTTCAGTTTAGGGTTTAAAACCCTAATGCTGACTAAATGGGAAAAGTTTAGTTTAGGGTTTTAAACACTAATGCCGACTAAAGGAAAAGTTCATTTTAGGGTTTAAAACCCTAATGCTGACTAGAGGAAAAGTTCATTTTAGGGTTTAAAACCCTAATGCTGACTAAATGGAAAAGTTCAGTTTAGGGTTTATAACCCTAATGCTGAATGAAGGAAAAGAGTTCAGTTTATGGTTTAAAACCCTAACGCTGACTAAAGGAAAAGTTCGGTTTAGGGTTTAAAACGCTAATGCTAATTGAATGGAAAGTTCAGTTTAGGGTTTAAAACCCTAATGCTGACTGAATGGAAAAAGTTCAGTTTAGGGTTTAAAACCCTAATGCTTACTACATGGAAAAAGTTCAGTTTAGGGTTTAAAACCCTAATGTTGACTGAATGGAAAAAGTTAAGTTTAGGGTTTAAAACCCTAATGCTGACTAAATGGAAAAAGTTCAGTTTAGGGTTTAAAACCCTAATGCTGACTAAAGGAAAAGTTCAGTTTAGGGTTTAAAACCCTAATGCTGACTGAATGGAAAGAGTTCAGTTTAGGGTTTAAAACCCTAATGCTGACTAAATGGAAAAAGTTCAGTTTAGGGTTTAAAACCCTAATGCTGACTGAATGGAAAGTTCAATTTAGGGTTTAAAACCCTAATGCTGACTGAGTGGAAAAAGTTCAGTTTAGGGTTTAAAACCCTAATGCTGACTACATGGAGAAAGTTCAGTTTAGGGTTTAAAACCCTAATGCTGACTAAAGGAAAAGTTTAGTTTAGGGTTTAAAACCCTAATGCTGACTGAATGGAAAAGAGTTCAGTTTAGGGTTTTAAACCCTAATGCTGACTGAATTGAAAAATTCAGTTTAGGGTTTAAAACCCTAATGCTGACTAAATTGAAAAATTCAGTTTAGGGTATAAACCCTAATGCTGACTAAATTAAAAGTTCAGTTTAGGGTTAAAACCCTAATGCTGACTGAATGGAAAAGAGTTCAGTTTAGGGTTTAAAACCCTAATGCTTACTAAATGGAAAAGAGTTCAGTTTAGGGTTTAAAACCCTAATGCTGACTAAATGGGAAAAGTTTAGTTTAGGGTTTAAAACCCTAATGCTGACTAAATGTAAGAGTTCAGTTTAGGGTTAAAAACCCTAATGGTGACTAAATGGAAGAGTTCAGTTTAGGGATTAAAACCCTAATGCTGACTAAAGGGAAAGAGTTCAGTTTAGGGTTTAAAACCCTAATGCTGACTAAATGGAAAAAGTTCAGTTTAGGGTTTAAAACCCTAATGCTGACTGAATGGAAAGTTCAATTTAGGGTTTAAAACCCTAATGCTGACTGAGTGGAAAAAGTTCAGTTTAGGGTTTAAAACCCTAATGCTGACTACATGGAGAAAGTTCAGTTTAGGGTTTAAAACCCTAATGCTGACTAAAGGAAAAGTTTAGTTTAGGGTTTAAAACCCTA
This sequence comes from Nicotiana sylvestris, assembly GCF_000393655.2. NCBI lineage: Eukaryota > Viridiplantae > Streptophyta > Magnoliopsida > Solanales > Solanaceae > Nicotiana > Nicotiana sylvestris. Next base: position 29,678 of record NW_027184427.1, read on the forward strand.
ATGCTGACTGAATGGAAAAGAGTTCAGTTTAGGGTTTTAAACCCTAATGCTGACTGAATTGAAAAATTCAGTTTAGGGTTTAAAACCCTAATGCTGACTAAATTGAAAAATTCAGTTTAGGGTATAAACCCTAATGCTGACTAAATTAAAAGTTCAGTTTAGGGTTAAAACCCTAATGCTGACTGAATGGAAAAGAGTTCAGTTTAGGGTTTAAAACCCTAATGCTTACTAAATGGAAAAGAGTTCAGTTTAGGGTTTAAAACCCTAATGCTGACTAAATGGGAAAAGTTTAGTTTAGGGTTTAAAACCCTAATGCTGACTAAATGGAAGAGTTCAGTTTAGGGTTAAAAACCCTAATGCTGACTAAATGGAAGAGTTCAGTTTAGGGATTAAAACCCTAATGCTGACTAAAGGGAAAGAGTTCAGTTTAGGGTTTAAAACCCTAATGCTGACTGAATGGAAAGAGTTCAGTTTAGGGTTTAAAACCCTAATGCTGACTAAAGGAAAGAGTTCAGTTTAGGGTTTAAAACCCTAATGCTGACTAAATGGAAAGAGTTCAGTTTAGGGTTTAAAACCCTAATGCTGACTAAATGGAAAAAGTTCAGTTTAGGGTTTAAAACCCTAATGCTGACTAAATTGAAAAATTCAGTTTAGGGTATAAACCCTAATGCTGACTAAATTAAAAGTTCAGTTTAGGGTTTAAAACCCTAGTGCTGACTAAAGGGAAGAGTTCAGTTTAGGGTTTAAAATCCTAATGCTGACTAAATGGAAAGAGTTCAGTTTAGGATTTAAAACCCTAATGCTGACTAAAGGGAAGAGTTCAGTTTAGGGTTTAAAACCCTAATGCTGACTAAATGGAAAAAGTTCAGTTTAGGGTTTAAAACCCTAATGCTCACTAAATGGAAAAAGTTCAGTTTAGGGTTTAAAACCCTAATGCTGACTAAAGAGAAAAAGTTCAGTTTAGGGTTTAAAACGCTAATGCTGACTAAAGGGAAAAGTTCAGTTTAGGGTTTTAAAACCCTAATCCTGATTAAAAGGAAAAGTTCAGTTTAGGGTTTAAAACCCTAATGCTGACTAAATGGAAGAGTTCAGTTTAGGGTTTAAAACCCTAATACTGACTAAATGGAAAGAGTTCAGTTTAGGGTTTAAAACCCTAATGCTGACTGAAGGGAAAGAGTTCAGTTTAGGGTTAAAACCCTAATGCTGACTGAATGGAAAGAGTTCAGTTTAGGGTTTAAAACCCTAATGCTGACTTAAGGAAAGAGTTCAGTTTAGGGTTTAAAACCCTAATACTGACTAAATGGAAACAGTTCAGTTTAGGTTTAAAATCCTAATGCTGACTAAATGGAAAAAGTTCAGTTTAGGGTTTAAAACCCTAATGTTGACTAAAGGAAAGAGTTCTGTTTAGGGTTTAAAACCCTAATGCTGACTAAAGGAAAGAGTTCAGTTTAGGGTTTAAAACCCTAATGCTGACTAAATGGAAAGAGTTCAGTTTAGGGTTTAAAACCCTAATGCTGACTAAAGGAAAGAGTTCAGTTTAGGGTTTAAAACCCTAATGCTGACTGAATGGAAAGTTCAGTTTAGGGTTTAAAACCCTAATGCTGACTAAATGGAAAAAGTTCAGTTTAGGGTTTAAAACCCTAATGCTGACTGAATGGAAAGTTCAGTTTAGGGTTTAAAACCCTAATGCTGACTGAATGGAAAAAGTTCAGTTTAGGGTTTAAAACCCTAATGCTGACTAAAGGAAAAGTTTAGTTTAGGGTTTAAAACCTTAATGCTGACTGAATGGAAAAGAGTTCAGTTTAGGGTTTAAAACCCTAATGCTGACTGAATGGAAAAATTCAGTTTAGGGTTTAAAACCCTAATGTTGACTGAATTAAAAAATTCAGTTTAGGGTTTAAAACCCTAATGCTGACTAAATTGAAAAATTCAGTTTAGGGTTTAAAACCCTAATGCTGACTAAATTAAAAGTTCAGTTTAGGGTTTAAAACCCTAATGCTGACTGAATGGAAAAGAGTTCAGTTTAGGGTTTAAAACCCCAATGCTTACTAAATGGAAAAGAGTACAGTTTAGGGTTTAAAACCCTAATGCTGACTAAATGGGAAAAGTTTAGTTTAGGGTTTAAAACCCTAATGCTGACTAAATGGAAGAGTTCAGTTTAGGGTTAAAAACCCTAATGCTGACTAAATGGAAGAGTTCAGTTTAGGGATTAAAACCCTAATGCTGACTAAAGGGAAAGAGTTCAGTTTAGGGTTTAAAACCCTAATGCTGACTGAATGGAAAGAGTTTAGTTTAGGGTTTAAAACCCTAATGCTGACTAAAGGAAAGAGTTCAGTTTAGGGTTTAAAACCCTAATGCTGACTAAATGGAAAGAGTTCAGTTTAGGGTTTAAAATCCTAATGCTGACTAAATGGAAAGAGTTCAGTTTAGGGTTTAAAACCCTAATACTGACTAAAGGGAAGAGTTCAGTTTAGGTTTTAAAACCCTAATGCTGACTAAATGGAAAAAGTTCAGTTTAGGGTTTAAAACCCTAATGCTGACTAAAGGAAAGAGTTCAATTTAGGGTTTAAAACCCTAATGCTGACTAAAGGGAAGAGTTCAGTTTAGGGTTTAAAATCCTAATGCTGACTAAATGGAAAGAGTTCAGTTAAGGGTTTAAAATCCTAATGCTGACTGAATGAAAAGTTCAGTTTAGGGTTTAAAACCCTAATGCTGACTAAATGGAAAAAGTTCAGTTTAGGGTTTAAAACCCTAATGCTGACTGAATGGAAAGTTCAGTTTAGGGTTTAAAACCCTAATGCTGACTGAATGGAAAAAGTTCAGTTTAGGGTTTAAAACCCTAATGCTGACTAAAGGAAAAGTTTAGTTTAGGGTTTAAAACCTTAATGCTGACTGAATGGAAAAGAGTTCAGTTTAGGGTTTAAAACCCTAATGCTGACTGAATGGAAAAATTCAGTTTAGGGTTTAAAACCCTAATGCTGACTAGATGAAAAGTTCAGTTTAGGGTTTAAAACCCTAATGCTGACTAAATTAAAAGTTCAGTTTAGGGTTTAAAACCCTAATGCTGACTGAATGGAAAAGAGTTCAGTTTAGGGTTTAAAACCCTAATGCTTACTAAATGGAAAAGAGTCCAGTTTAGGGTTTAAAACCCTAATGCTGACTAAATGGGAAAAGTTTAGTTTAGGGTTTAAAACCCTAATGCTGACTAAATGGAAGAGTTCAGTTTAGGGTTAAAAACCCTAATGCTGACTAAATGGAAGAGTTCAGTTTAGGGATTAAAACCCTAATGCTGACTAAAGGGAAAGAGTTCAGTTTAGGGTTTAAAACCCTAATGCTGACTGAATGGAAAGAGTTCAGTTTAGGGTTTAAAACCCTAATGCTGACTAAAGGAAAGAGTTCAGTTTAGGGTTTAAAACCCTAATGCTGACTAAATGGAAAGAGTTCAGTTTAGGGTTTAAAATCCTAATGCTGACTAAATGGAAAGAGTTTCAGTTTAGGGTTTAAAACCCTAATACTGACTAAAGGGAAGAGTTCAGTTTAGGTTTTAAAACCCTAATGCTGACTAAATGGAAAAAGTTCAGTTTAGGGTTTAAAACCCTAATGCTGACTAAAGGAAAGAGTTCAATTTAGGGTTTAAAACCCTAATGCTGACTAAAGGGAAGAGTTCAGTTTAGGGTTTAAAATCCTAATGCTGACTAAATGGAAAGAGTTCAGTTAAGGGTTTAAAATCCTAATGCTGACTGAATGAAAAGTTCAGTTTAGGGTTTAAAACCCTAATGCTGACTAAATGGAAAAAGTTCAGTTTAGGGTTTAAAACCCTAATGCTGACTGAATGGAAAGTTCAGTTTAGGGTTTAAAACCCTAATGCTGACTGAATGGAAAAAGTTCAGTTTAGGGTTTAAAACCCTAATGCTGACTAAAGGAAAAGTTTAGTTTAGGGTTTAAAACCTTAATGCTGACTGAATGGAAAAGAGTTCAGTTTAGGGTTTAAAACCCTAATGCTGACTGAATGGAAAAATTCAGTTTAGGGTTTAAAACCCTAATGCTGACTAGATGAAAAGTTCAGTTTAGGGTTTAAAACCCTAATGCTGACTGAATGGAAAAGAGTTCAGTTTAGGGTTTAAAACCCTAATGCGTACTAAATGGAAAAGAGTTCAGTTTAGGGTTTATAACCCTAATGCTGACTAAATGGAAAAAGTTCAGTTTAGGGTTTAAAACCCTAATGCTGACTAAATGGAAAAAGTTCAGTTTAGGGTTTAAAACCCTAATGCTGACTAAATGGAAAAAGTTCAGTTTAGGGTTTAAAACCCTAATGCTGACTAAAGAGAAAAAGTTCAGTTTAGGGTTTAAAACCCTAATGCTGACTAAAGGGAAAAGTTCAGTTTAGGGTTTTAAAACCCTAATCCTGATTAAAAGGAAAAGTTCAGTTTAGGGTTTAAAACCCTAATGCTGACTAAATGGAAGAGTTCAGTTTAGGGTTTAAAACCCTAATACTGACTAAATGGAAAGAGTTCAGTTTAGGGTTTAAAACCCTAATGCTAACTGAAGGGAAAGAGTTCAGTTTAGGGTTTAAAACCCTAATGCTGACTGAATGGAAAGAGTTCAGTTTAGGGTTTAAAACCCTAATGCTGACTTAAGGAAAGAGTTCAGTTTAGGGTTTAAAACCCTAATACTGACTAAATGGAAACAGTTCAGTTTAGGTTTAAAATCCTAATGCTGACTAAATGGAAAAAGTTCAGTTTAGGGTTTAAAACCCTAATGCTGACTAAAGGAAAGAGTTCTGTTTAGGGTTTAAAACCCTAATGCTGACTAAAGGAAAGAGTTTAGTTTAGGGTTTAAAACCCTAATGCTGACTAAATGGAAAAAGTTCAGTTTAGGGTTTAAAACCCTAATGCTGACTAAAGGAAAGAGTTCAGTTTAGGGTTTAAAACCCTAATGCTGACTGAATGGAAAGTTCAGTTTAGGGTTTAAAACCCTAATGCTGACTAAATGGAAAAAGTTCAGTTTAGGGTTTAAAACCCTAATGCTGACTAAAGGAAAGAGTTCAGTTTAGGGTTTAAAATCCTAATGCTGACTGAATGAAAAGTTCAGTTTAGGGTTTAAAACCCTAATGCTGACTAAATGGAAAGTTCAGTTTAGGGTTTAAAACCCTAATGCTGACTGAATGGAAAAAGTTCAGTTTAGGGTTTAAAACCCTAATGCTGACTAAAGAAAAAGTTTAGTTTAGGGTTTAAAACCTTAATGCTGACTGAATGGAAAAGAGTTCAGTTTAGGGTTTAAAACCCTAATGCTGACTGAATGGAAAAATTCAGTTTAGGGTTTAAAACCCTAATGCTGACTAGATGAAAAGTTCAGTTTAGGGTTTAAAACCCTAATGCTGACTAGATGAAAAGTTCAGTTTAGGGTTTAAAACCCTAATGCGTACTAAATGGAAAAGAGTTCAGTTTAGGGTTTATAACCCTAATGCTGACTAAATGGAAAAAGTTCAGTTTAGGGTTTAAAACACTAATGCTGACTAAAGAAAATAGTTCAGTTTAGGGTTTAAAACCCTAATGCTGACTGAATGGAAAGTTCAGTTTAGGGTTTAAAACCCTAATGCTGACTAAATGGAAAAAGTTTAGTTTAGGGTTTAAAATCCTAATGCTAACTAAAGGAAAAGAGTTCAGTTTAGGGTTTAAAACCCTAATGCTGACTGAATGGAAAGTTCAGTTTATGGTTTAAAACCGTAATGCTGACTAAAGGAAAAGTTCAGTTTAGGGTTTAAAACCCTAATGCTGACTGAATTGAAAGTTCAGTTTAGGGTTTAAAAACCTAATGCTGACTAAAGGAAAAGTACAGTTTAGGATTTAAAACCCTAATGCTGACTAAATGGAAAAGTTCAGTTTAGGGTTTAAAACCCTAATGCTGACTGAAGGAAAAAAGTTCAGTTTAGGGTTTAAAACCCTAATGCTGACTAAAGGAAACGTTCAGTTTAGGGTTTAAATCCCTATTGCTGACTAATGGAAAAGTTCAGTTTAGGGTTTAAAACCCTAATGCTGACTAAAGGAAAAGTTCAGTTTAGGGTTTAAAACCCTAATGATGACTAAATGGAAAAGTTCAGTTTAGGGTTTAAAACCCTAATGCTGACTGAAGGAAAAGAGTTCAGTTTATGGTTTAAAACCCTAACGCTGACTAAAGGAAAAGTTCAGTTTAGGGTTTAAAACCCTAATGCTGACTAAAGGGAAAAGTTCAGTTTAGGGTTTTAAAACCCTAATCCTGATTAAAAGGAAAAGTTCAGTTTAGGGTTTAAAACCCTAATGCTGACTAAATGGAAGAGTTCAGTTTAGGGTTTAAAACCCTAATACTGACTAAATGGAAAGAGTTCAGTTTAGGGTTTAAAACCCTAATGCTAACTGAAGGGAAAGAGTTCAGTTTAGGGTTTAAAACCCTAATGCTGACTGAATGGAAAGAGTTCAGTTTAGGGTTTAAAACCCTAATGCTGACTTAAGGAAAGAGTTCAGTTTAGGGTTTAAAACCCTAATACTGACTAAATGGAAACAGTTCAGTTTAGGTTTAAAATCCTAATGCTGACTAAATGGAAAAAGTTCAGTTTAGGGTTTAAAACCCTAATGCTGACTAAAGGAAAGAGTTCTGTTTAGGGTTTAAAACCCTAATGCTGACTAAAGGAAAGAGTTTAGTTTAGGGTTTAAAACCCTAATGCTGACTAAATGGAAAAAGTTCAGTTTAGGGTTTAAAACCCTAATGCTGACTAAAGGAAAGAGTTCAGTTTAGGGTTTAAAACCCTAATGCTGACTGAATGGAAAGTTCAGTTTAGGGTTTAAAACCCTAATGCTGACTAAATGGAAAAAGTTCAGTTTAGGGTTTAAAACCCTAATGCTGACTAAAGGAAAGAGTTCAGTTTAGGGTTTAAAATCCTAATGCTGACTGAATGAAAAGTTCAGTTTAGGGTTTAAAACCCTAATGCTGACTAAATGGAAAGTTCAGTTTAGGGTTTAAAACCCTAATGCTGACTGAATGGAAAAAGTTCAGTTTAGGGTTTAAAACCCTAATGCTGACTAAAGAAAAAGTTTAGTTTAGGGTTTAAAACCTTAATGCTGACTGAATGGAAAAGAGTTCAGTTTAGGGTTTAAAACCCTAATGCTGACTGAATGGAAAAATTCAGTTTAGGGTTTAAAACCCTAATGCTGACTAGATGAAAAGTTCAGTTTAGGGTTTAAAACCCTAATGCTGACTAGATGAAAAGTTCAGTTTAGGGTTTAAAACCCTAATGCGTACTAAATGGAAAAGAGTTCAGTTTAGGGTTTATAACCCTAATGCTGACTA
>NW_027184428.1:0-36846 GCF_000393655.2 Nicotiana sylvestris
ATGGAATGTGAGTCAGTCTTACCTACCTTTCCAACCCCAATGATCTCACCTTTCTTACCATTTCCAAAGGAGACATTACCTCACTTTAGGTCCTCAAGTGCCAAGATTGGTTCATACTTCCAGTCATATGCTTTGAGCAGCCACTATCCATGTACCATATTTGGCTACTCCCCTTCACTTGGACCTGTAAAATAAAATTAAGGGTCAGTCTTAGGAACCCAAACTAGTTTGGGTCCCTTTCCATATGAAAATAGGTGAACTAAATTCTTTTTAGCCCATCTAGGCAGCCTATTTTTCTCTTGAACAAAGATTTTGTTCTTTTGACTGGTCTTTTCTTTTGCATTACGTATATTCACTTTTGTAATGACCATTCTTGCCGCAGTGTGTGCAGATTTTGTTCTCAGGAAGTGTGATGTACTGGATTTTGGGATCCCACTTAGGAGTTGGGGTCCCATAACCAAGTCCTCTCTTATTGCTACTATGATGCTCTTGTAGCCAGGATAGTGCATCCGAAGACTTATTCCATTTGCAAGTTCTATCTAGTTCATGTTTCACCTTACCTAAATTTTCTTTTAGGACTCTTATCTATGCATATATCTTGTACAACTCATCCTTCATTTCTCCTAGATTTTCTTCTAAGGTGAGGTGTATGTGATCAGCTTTCTTTGTACCTGTTCCTAATTTCAGTTTTAAATTTTCAAATCTAAGTTCTAAGACAGTGGTGTCAAGTTCAAGAACTTGGTTCTTCAACTTAGTATTTTTACTATCACTTTCACTAGTCCTGAGTTCCAGATTTTTGCATTTAGCTTTTAGGATCACACATTCCCTAGACATATGTTCCTTCTCATTGTTTATGACCTTAGACTCATCAATGAAGTCTAGCAGTAATTCAGATAGCTTTTCTTTAGACAAAAATTTAATCTTGTCTTTGAGATGAATTACACTTACCTCTTGTTCATCGTCTGATTCTCCAATGGCCATAAGTGTTTGTTCATCTCCAACTTCATCTTCTGAATCCTCATCTGAGCTTTCTCCCCAAGCAGCAACCATAGCCTTTGTTGATCCTTTGTTCTTCTTGGGTTGAACCTATTTCTTCTTCATATTTCTTCGTTCGGCCCTTTCTTTCTTCCATTCAATTTTCCACTAAGGAGAATTCTTGATCATATGGTCAGTCTTACCACATTTGTAGCAGCCTTTGTTGGTCTGTATTTCAGGGGCCCTTGGTTTGTTGAAGGTTGCACCTCTTGAAGAACAATTTCCTCTCATTAGGTACTTCTTGAAATCCCTTGTGATCATAGCCATTTCATCATCCTCTAAGTTTGCACCTTCAGCTATTCTAAGAGCCAGACTTCTTTCCTTCTTGGGTGCATCCATCTTTATGGTTTGCCTTCTCAGTCCATAGGCAGTGAGATTTCCAATCAGCTCATCCAACTTGAGAGTAGCAATGTTCTTTGATTCCTGAATAATAGTGATTTTGCTTTCCCAAGTTACTGGCAAAACCCATGACAAGATTTTCTCAACCTTGTCTTCTTCAAGAATAATTCTTCCAAGAGACTTAAGTTCATTTGTTAGTGTTGTGAACCTTATGTACATTTCTTGGATGGTTTCACCTTCATTCATGGTGAAATTTTCATATTGAGAATAAATTGAAGACAGAAATATGCAGTATATAGTACTTACAAAAATGATAGCTTTGATGTTGTCGTTAGTGATTGGAAATTGAAGGCCTCCCTCTTTCATAAGTCTTAGCAGTACACCAATTATACCTTCACCTCCTGATTCACCATCGCTCTTTGAAGTCTTCTTGTGCTCATTGAAGTTTATGTTATTTTGGAAAAATACAACTTTTATAGTTAAAATTAATTTTTTATAACTTGATATTGTTTGAGCAACTCTTGTTTTTGTCATTGAAAAAAAGTTATTCACTTATGAAATTTTGTGCATATAACTTATTGTGGTTAAAATAATATTATTATGATGACAATCATAGTTGTACGACTAAAGTATAGTAAACTCGTAAATTTATCGTCACTTTAAATTTGTATCTATTGATTTTTTCATGACAAATAGTAGTAACTATTATCTAACTATTTTTATTTTCTTAAAATAAGAAGATAAATATTTATTTGACGACAAAATTTTGTTTCAAAGTTTTAATGTGGCTAGAAGATTGCTACTGTGATGGAAAATTTATCTTGTGGCAAAAATTAATGATTAGTTACAAAATTTATCATAGCAATAAATTCGTGGTTATATCATTTTATCGTGATGACTATTGCCATGACTTTTAGAACTTGAAACAAAGTTATTTATTTAGTAATATTTGATTTAAATGGTTTGTTGTGGCTAAAAGGTTATTGTTGTTATATTAAGTTTCAACTCGTGGCAAAAATTAATGATTAGCTATGAAATTCTATTAAAGCAAGAAACATGTGGCTAATTTAACCTATATTGCCACAACTTTTAATAACTTGAAGCAAAAATATTCATTTAGCTACAATATTTTCTTTCAAATATTTTATTGTGGCTAAAAGTTACTATAGCTGTAGTAATTTTCAACTCGTGGCAAAAAACTAAGAATTAGCTACATAATTCAATTATACCAATAAATCTGTGACTATATCATTTAACTATTGCCACAAACGTTTAGAACTTAAAGCAAAAATATTTATTTAGCTATAATATTTTTTTTAAAATAATTTATTGTGGCTAAGAGGTAACTATTGCTACAGTAACTTTTGATTCGTGGTAAAAATTATGATTAGCTACCAAATATTATTTGTAGCAATAAATTTATAGCTATTTAGGTAGTTATTGCCATGATTACTAGCAATTGTAGCTAATATGAGGAATTAGCTTTATCAACTTAATTTTTGTGGCAAAGAAATTTTATAATTTTGCAAATATCCATAAAATTTTAATTTTTGTGGCTATTATCAAGTATTAGCTATGTGAGTTAGGCATACCTAACTTGTTTCTCCTTATCAACCTCCAAATTAAGTTTACAAGTCTTTCTATTGTTTTTCTTCAAGTGCCAAAGACTTTTCTCTATGCACTTATCTCTAGCTACATTTATTTTGTAAACGACTAAGTATACATAGTGAATGTTAACCCCAAAAAAAATAAAAGATTAGAAGAATACATAGTAAATGTGCTTATTCTCCCTTTTTACCGGTCTTTGGTTATATTTATGTTAACCAAAAGGTTATATCGCATTTGTGTGGTTACTCATAAGGCATCTTATATTTTAGAATTCGATTCTGCGTGCGTTCCGAAGTCTTTAAAACCTCATTTTATTCATCAGCAATTTGCGTGCGCAGTCCAGACGAGTTTCCGAGCTAGCATATATTCTTATGCTAGATCAATATTTGATAAATATAAATATATGGATACAACTGGTTGTGAAATTGCTCCCTCTACTTCTAAGTAGAACAGAAGTTTTATGGGAAGATATGGATGATATAACAGGTTTTGATTCCTCTATTGATGATGAACTTGATTCTTATCTTAATCAAGGATTGGAAAATATTAAAGACGAAGAAGGCAAGGAACAACTATTGTCATGGTGGAGGGAGCGTGGCAAGGCTTTTCCAACACTTTCAATTATGGCCCGAGATATCCTGGCTATTCAAGCATCATCAGTAGCATTGGAAAGTGCTTTTAGCGCGGTAAGATTTCAAATTGGAGATCATTGACATTCATTAGCGGAGGACACTCTAGAGATTTCCGTATTATTCAGAGATTGGATTAATTCAGAAAGAAGAAATCTTGGTTTTGAAAAATTAACCACTAGGGAAGAAGAAGAATACAATGAGATACTAACCACTGGGAGTGATGATGACATGGAGTTCATGGAACATCAATCAACATTGCCAATTCCAGCAGAATGTCGAAGAGATATTATTGATAAGTTACAAAGAATCTATATAGGAGCTTACAAATATTAGTATGATAATTTTTAATTGGCTACTAAGAGGCCTAGTTCAAATAGAACCCTTCCTAGAAGGTGGTTGCGTCGATTAGGTGCTATTCAAAAGAATTATATTTGTATTTGAGATTTGAAAGTTCTATTAATAAAATAAAAGGCTCTAAGCGTTGAATTTTATTTATGAATTGTCTTAGTTACTTAATAGTTAATACTTTAAAATTATATTAAATAAATTATAACTCTATTATAAATTTATAATTACTAGAATATTTCATTACAAGTCTTTTGTTTTAATATTTTATAATTCTTTACATAGTTTTCTAATTTTTATTTTAACATAGTAACATTTAAGTTTATTAAATAAGTCAAAAATCTAGCCGTTGCAAACTTTAAAAACATAGTAATTTTCAAAAACTAGACATTTTTTAAAAAAAAAATACACTTAAGGCCCACGAACTCATCCCGTCTCATTCCATTTGTTAGCGGGACGGGACGGGATGGGACGAACGTTTCGTCCTGTTTGTTCCGTCCAGTCCCGTTGGACAACCATACTGTCCACATAAGAAGTTTTAGCTACGAAGTGATAAGTCTGGATGTGTAGTACATGCCGGCTCTAACCTTATGGTAATAAGGCTTTGTGCCTTAGGTCCCCAAATATGGGAGGGGTGGGGGGAGGGGGGCATTTTTAGAAATAATAGGTTGATATGTATTTTAAAAAAATAATATTTAATATTTTTAGCATAAAAGTAGATTATGAAAGAAATAATAGAGAAGAGAGATTTACAACTGTAATAATTTTGGCAAGAAAATTACATTTAAGATAAATATAGAACTTAAATTTCATAATAAACATGTAATTTGTAGAAAAAATTTAAAATGAGAACATTGATGATGAAATCATAAAATCTTTTAAAAAATCTTTTAGAGTTAATTACTTCCTATATATAGTAGATCAAGCCATTTTTCACTAAAAGAAAGATTTGAACAATTTGAAGTATATGAAGATATTTTTGATTTCATATTAGAAGGTAAACAAAATGAGATCATTAGATGACCAAAATATGAAAAAGTAGTGCCTTAACTTTGAATGTTCCTTAAGACATGACACTCAAGCTCATATTGATGGTTTAGACTTATTTCTTGAATTAAGAATATTAAGAAAAATAGTACCAGAAGAAGATAATAGATTAATGGATATACTCAATTATAATAAAAAGTTTTGATTTTTCAAATGCTTATTTTGCTTATAGAATAATGTTAACAGTTCCTATAATATATATAGTTGCCTCAACCAAAAGAAGTTTTTCAAAATTAACATTGATAAAATCTTACTTAAGGTCAATAGTATCTCAAGAAAGATTAATTAATGGGTTAATCATATTATCAATTAATTATTAGAAAAAATCAATCAAAACAATTATTAACAACTTTGTATCTCAGAAAGCAAGAAGAATAGACTTCAAATAAACATATATATCAGAACTTTATTTTAAAAATTATTAGGCCTCATAAAAATTTGGATTTAGACCACACTTGCGCTTGAGCCGCCCCTGTTTATATAATAGAGATTTTTGTGTAACCGAGAGGGTAAAGTATGTATTATGCCGATTAAATATAAAGTTCTAATTGACCCATTAGAAAACTTATAAAAAATTTACATTTATTTGGAACCTAAATTTTTGTCACCGGTAATATAAACAATTACGACAATCGTTTTGTTATTTCTAATCAACATGTGACTTAGTGACAATAAAGTTTTATCACCAAACATACAATGTTTAAATGGTGATGGCTTAAAATTTTGTAGCTAAGTGATACGTACAACTATTTTCTACGAAAAAGATTCATAGCAAGGTAATATGATCTTTGGCTACTATTGTTTATGATTACAACCGACAAATATTATTTCAAACACTCTTCGTAGACTTGAAACCCAATTTTTGTTGTCATGTATGGCTGCTATTTAATTTCTGTGTTTAAATATTTAAAGCTGAAAATGGTATTGAATAATTACTAATTTGTTAGACTTGATATGATGAATATGATCAATAAGGTGAAATTTGTTTTGGCCGTGTGTCATTCATTGAAGCTAAGGAGCACAAAACGTGATGCCCTACTGATGCTATATTTTTTACATCGTTGAGTTACTAATTCTGAGTTCTAAAAAAGAATTAAATTGTTTAAAGATTATTTTGGGCTGTGCAAGATAGGAAATCTTAGATAAGAATATTGTTAACTTTGAGGATTGTAGACAAACACAGTAAGAGTCGAGGTGAGAAGGCGACTTCTTGTATATTCATCTGCACACTTTTGTGCTATTTTATATCGCAAGGGGATTGGAGCATGCTACCATGAGATGCTTATGGTACACTCTTCTTCTCGCTGAGCCCCTTTTCTCCTCGATCCACAAAGATAAAATGTAGGACTGGCTCCGTAGAGTTACATAGAGCGTAATCCTAATTAATCTAACTAATTTGATCCTTATAGATAGAAAAGGTTATTCTCTAACTACTCGATATACTAGGCTTGACATCTTCAGCTGTTGTTGAGGCTAGTGCTCTGTATTCAGCCTCTACACTTAACCTTGATATAGTGTGTATTTTCTTAAGGATAAATTTCACAAATGGGCATATAACAATTACTTTTTTTTTCCACTAAAAGTCATATAGCCTTGTTTTCTCACACAAAAATCATATAACTATGACTTTTTTTCATCACAGTCACATAACTATATTTTCTCACACAAAAAAAATAAAACTTTTATTAACTCGCACAAAAATCATACTGATCGAAAAATATAATTTTTTTAGTAGTATTTTTTTTTATTTTGTTGGTTTTTATTTCTTATTTTCAGTCTAATAAGTAATAATCCAACTAAAATAGAAATTACTCAACCTGACCTAGCCACTCGACCCAATAATCATATATATAAACTAAAAAATACTAACAGTAAATAGTAAATCCTTCAAAACATGATACTTCTATCTTTTATTTTTCTTTTCAAGATTTTTATTCAAATTGATAGCATTTTTATTTCAAGGGCTTTCTAATTATACCTTTTATTTCTTTATTTTTTTGCCAGAATCTCATGCATCCGGAACTAATTTTTTTATGAGGGAAGAATTCACTTTTAGTATTATTTTAACTTACGTATATGGGTATTATGTCAGGCTGAGTTGGGTCATTCTTATTTTAAGGAAAAAATATAAAATTAACCGGCCGACTGAAACTGATTGCATTTGCTAGCCGAAATATATATAGAATGTGCACACACACACACACACACACATATATATATTATCGGCTATTATATTTAGAAGAGGCTAAAATATACTTATATTTCTTCTATTTTAATTGGGTAGTTATTTATTAGACTGAAATAAAAAATAAAAAAACGTAAAATAAGAAAATGCTACCGGAAAATTTATTTTAATTATAACCACTATGATTTTTGTGTGACTTAGTGAAAGTTTTATAATTTTTGTGCGAAAAAACAAAGCTATAAGCCTTCGATGAAAAAAAGTCATAGTTATACGACCATTTGTGAAATTTACCCTGTTTCTTAGTTAGATGCGCAAGATATACAATTTGCACCTAGATAAATTGTGTAGTTGATATGCTTGTTGTGGTTCATCCTCGCCAATATGCATCTAAGAATGCATATAATCTGAGAGGTGACTTTGCAAGAAATCTGAGCCCATATTGAGTACTCCCCTTTACATATTCTTTTCACAACTTGAAGATGTTCGCTATTTGGATTTTGTATAAATTGATTTTCCAGGTTCACAACATGTGATATGTCAGGCCTGGTTAAAGTAAGTGTCGATGTAAAAATGTATTTTTAGCATCAAGCTCTCTGATAGGCGACTACAGACTGACTGCAACTGATAGAACCACTCTTATGGTAGTAGCCTTCAACACAAGGCTAAATGTTTTTTCAAAGTTAATTCTTCTTATTGAGAGTATCCCTCAGCAACAAGCGGCTTTGAACCTGTCTATAGTGCCATCAGACTTTAGTTTAGTTTTGAAAACTCATTTTGAACCATCTATATTCATATCTGCAGTTATAGGAACTAGAAATCATGTCTGGTTCGGATGTAATGCATCATTCTTCCTGCATTGCTGCATATCCCTATGGAATGCTAAGTGTCTGGCTCACAGTTCTTTATTCCATGCTCATTGCTTCCTTTTCTGCTATTAAAGAAGTATGAACTACATGCATTTTCGTTGAGAAGTGCTGACTGCTTATTCATCTGGGTCATTCACATCCGAGGAAGGCACCATGATGTGGTTTTGCTTAATGTTAAACCATTTTGATAGTTCAACTTCTAGTTATATACCCTGTGGATCATATAGTGAAAATAGGTTAGGCTCTTGCACCTCAATGCTTGGATCTATAAAGTTGTGTTTATAGTATCCTGACCTTCTACATCCCAATCAACATTATTGCTACAGTCATTATCCTCACTGGTGTTTTTTTGTCATTTTCAACTTGGAAATTGATCTGATGCTAGAGTGTCTTGATTAATGTCACGACCCCGGTTCGTCCTCCATGAACCATCGTGATGGCACCTAGTTCCTACGACTAGGTAAACTTAAATTGCGGAAGATAAACCAATTTTCGGAAGTAAAACAATTTAAAACAGAATTAAAGTAATAAGATAGTGTTTAAAAGTGCCGCTCGGCATATACAACATTTAACTCTCAGAACCAATACATATCTCCAAGACCCGGAAACTCATGAATCACAAGCTAAGGATCACTACACAGTACTCTAACTCCAGAATATCTAACAAGGGAAAGAAATACAGAAGGACAAATATTTAAAAGCTAGAATAGAAAGGGACTCCTCGGTCTGCGGATACGACAGATGTACCTCGAAGTCTCTAGAGCAGCCGCCTCGCCTCACGGGAGATAGGATTGAGTTGCAATACTTGGATCTGCACATGAAAAACATGCGCAGAAAGGGCATGAGTACACCACAGCGGTACTCAGTAAGTGCCAAGCCTAACCTCGGTCGGGTAGTGACGAGGAAGGTCAGGGCCCTACTGAGGTTAAATAAAGTATAAAGTTTGACAATGTAGAACAGAACAGTATAAATAAATACAACAGTAAAAGTAACACAAGATATAAAAAAGGGCAACAATAACTATTACAGAGACAAGGCAAAACACGGAAAGAAATGCGACTTAGACCCAAATTAACAAACGGGGATCTACTAGGATACCGTCCTGTAGTCCTATATGTACATATCCAATGGATCTCACGGGATCCTATCCCGTAGTCCAACTCATAGTGCGCGGGGATCTATTGGAATCCAGTTCCGTAGTCCTAAATGTAAATACCTAGTGCTGGGGGAATCTACCAGGTGCATTCCTGTAGTTTCATATAACTGTGCAGGGGGATCTACTGGAATCCCACATCCGTAGTCCCGGGGAGCTACCGAAATCCCACATCTGTAGTCCCAAAATAATTACACATCAGCAACAGAAAAATATACGGAAATGGTAAAATTTCATATTAAGGCAACAAGTGATTCTAGCCTAACATGCTGCACAGAATTTAGGTAAGGCAGGTTGAGTAAATAAAGCAATTAAGTCACTTAGATATGCTTTCCTAAGCTAACAACATGCTTAATAGTGCAAGTAATAAAAACAGGAAAGGAAACATACTAGTGATTACTTAATGAAAACCGGATTTCAAACAATTAGCACAAGTACACACTCATCACCTCACATACAAGACATTTCAATTATCAAATATACCAAATCCTAAGGGGAAGGTCCCCACACAATGTTAGACAAGCCACTTACCTCGAACAGGTTCAAAATAAACTGGAAACCACGCTCTTGCCACGAGTACTCGACTCCAAATAGAACAAATCTATTCAATTCAATTTCATAATGTAAATAACACTTCAAGTAACTGATTCTACAAAGAAATTCTAAGCTAATACGCGAAATTAGGTAAAATTACCAAAACGCCCCTCGGCCCCACGTCTCAAAATTGGATAAAATTTATATTTTTAGAATCCTCACACTCTCACAAGTTCATGCACACAAAAATTATCCAAATCCAAGGTTAAATTCCCAATCAAAAGTCGAATTCTAGGTCTAAAAACTTTCTTTCAATTTTTCCCCAATTTTAATCTCCAATCCGAAATTAAATGATGAATTCATGTTTATATTAATGGGTTACAAGAAAAAAAGAGTAAGGAATCATTACTTAATTGATATCTCTGAAAATCATTCAAAATCTCGCTCAAATCCGAGCTCTCAAACTCTAGTATTGATAAAACTGGCTAAACCCTCGACTTTGAAATTTTATAATCTGCCCAGGTAAATCCTTCTTTGCGAACACGGTCAAAGTCTCGCTTTCCCGAAGAACAAATTGACATTGACCATTTTTCCTTCTTCGCGAACGCGTCCTCTTATTCGCGAACGCGAAGGCTCAGCTTCCCAGTCTATAGTGAACACGACTCCCTTCCCGCTAACGCGTAGTTCAAAGACCCAGCCCTTTGCGAACGCGGGACCTCCCTCGCAAACGCGAAGGCCAAATCTTCAGCTCCACATCCTGACCCTTAGCGAACGCGAGAGTCCACTCGCGAACGCATAGAAAAACTGGTCTGCAACACACATAGCAGTTTTCTGGAACTTCAAACATCATGAAATGGTCTGATTGACCACCCGAACCCGGGGCCACGGGGACCTCAACCAAACTTTCCAACCAATCCTAAAACATAGTTCAAACTTGTTCCAATCTTCAGAATGCTCAAAACAACATCAAAACACCTATTTTTCATCATATTCAAGCCTAAGAATTCCAAAAACTCTATAAATACGCTTTCGATCAGAAAGTCTATCAAACCTTGTCCGAATGGCCTGAAATTTTGCACACATGTCACATTAATCACTAAAGAGCTACTCCAACTTCCAGAATTCCATTCCGACCCGCTGATCATAATCTCACTATCGAACCGGAAACTTCAAAAATTCAACTTTCTCCTAAATTAGCTGTGGACTTCCAAAACACAATCTGAACACGCCCCTAAGCTCTAAATAACCCAACGGAGCTAACGGAACAATCGGATTTAAATTACGTGGTTGTCTTCATACTGTTCTGACTACAGTCAACTTTCAACACTTAAGCTCTCATTTAGGGACTAAGTGTGTCACGACCCCAATCCCCGGTCGTGATGGCGCCCAACACGATGCTAGGCAAGACCGAACAATTCGTCACTCACAATTCCTTAAGTAGAATTCATTACCAATTAATAGGATTAAATGCCAAATTAACATGATTATAACTCTGTAGCAATAGATAAATAGAGCAGAAAACTCCATAAAATATCACTATAAATCCCACCAATCTGGTGTCACGAGCCGAGAGCCTTTATTACTAGTTTATGTAGAAACCTATACATAGAGTTGTCTAGAATGCGGAAAATAAATAGGGTAAGGGGAGAAATCGTGTCCTGCAAACTCCATGCAGCCACCTCGATGACTCCGAAATAAGCTGAACAGTAGCAGAAAGCCCAAACTATGCCTCTGAGATACCTGTATCTGCACACATGGTGCAGGGAGTAAAGTGAGTACTCCAAATTAGTGAGTAATAGCAATAAATAATGACTGACGGAAAGAAAAATCGTAAAAACACTATGCAGTTCTATATTTAAACGGTGAGAATATCAAAAACAACAATTGAATGGAAAAGTCAGTTAAAAGTCCTTTAAACCGGTATTCATTTCATTTACTCCTCACGATAACCAAATTTCATATTTGTACTGCTGTGGCGTGCAACCGATCCACATGGTATACTGCTGCGGCGCGCAGCCCGATCCATGTGTGAAGCCCGATCCGCATAAATATATATACTGCTGCAGCGTGCAGCCCGATCCATATATATATATTTAATACTGCTGCGGCGTGCAGCCCGATCCAAGAGTAGTCGGCTGTACTCACTGGGGGTGTGCAGACTCCGGAGGGGCTCCTTCATCCCAAGCGCTAAACTACTGCGGCGTGTAGTCCGATCCATATAATATACTACTGCGGCGTGCAATCCGATCCATATAATCAAACTACTGCGGCGTGTAGTCCGATTCATATAATATACTACTGCGGCGTGCAGTCCGATCCATATAATATACTACTGCCGCGTGCAATCCGATCCATATAATCAAATACCCTTACAATGGGGTTCTCGACCCCTCTTAGTCAATATAGACTTGGCCTCTCGGGCACACTAAGATAGGACGGGGTTCTCAACCCACACGTTACTCTCATTAGGATTTAGCAATTTCTAAGCTAGTTTATATTATGTTTATCGGTTAAGAACATGACTGAGGGTATGATTTCGACAAGAAAAGTGAGGTCAACCAATACAAATGCCCCCTAAGGGTTCTACAGAACGGCACAAGGCCCCAAACATGGCAACTAGCCCATAATATAATGATATTAATTAAGTCTCAGTCAAAAGTACAGTAGAGTCATCAAACGGGATGGACCGAGTCCAAACCCCCAGTACTAATAGACCCCACGCTTATAATACAGTGTGTGTCTCATCTCAAAATAGCACCACGTTGTGCAAATCCGGGGTTTCAAACCCTCAGAACATCATGTATAACCATTACTCACCTCAAGCAGGCCGAAATCCTAGCTCGCTACAGCCTTGCCTCGCAAATCAACCTCCTCGAGCATCGAATCTAATCAAAACCACAAGCAATACGTTACAATAGGCTAAGGGAGTACAACCCAATCGAAAAGACTCAAAAAATATCAAAAATCATGAAGTTTGGAAAACCCGAGCACCGGGCCCACTTCTCGAAAAATCATAAAATTCGCATAACCGGATTCCTTTTCTCGCAAAGAGTCTATACATATCAAATTTACCAAAATCCGAGCTCAAATGCTCCCTCAAACCCTACATTTCTATTTCAAGAGTCAAGCCCTAATCGTTCCCTTTTAATCAAATTTCCATGAATTTAGATGTTAAATCTATAATTAAATGATATTTTTAGGTCATAAGACTCACCTCCAATCAATCCTAGTCGAAACCCTCTTTAATCCTCGACCAAAATCTCTCAAGGATGTTCAAAAATGGAGGAAATAGACTTAGGCTCGCGGGTAAAAATGCTATTAAAAAACCTTCTGTCCAGCCCAGATTTCTTCTATGCGATCGCATAGACCAAAAATTCCATGCTCTAAAATTACCCTATGCGATCGCAACAGGCCCTATCTAATCGCATTGCCTTACCAGAAAAAACTGTGCGATCGCAACCCCTTCATGCGATCGCATTGAACAACCAAACAGCCCCTAAAAATCCTTCTATGCGATCGCAGCTCTTGCTATGCGATCGCATAGAGCAAAATTGCTCTGCACTGACTGCTGCATTTCTGCAGCATTTTCCAACTTCAAAAATTCCCGTTAGCCATCCGAAATCACCCCGAGGCCCCCGAGACCTCAACCAAAAGTGCCAAACGAATCTAAAACATCATTCAAACTTGTTTCAATCACCAAAACACCACAAACAACACCAAAATCATCAAATTACATCGGATTCAAGCCTAAATTTCTTAAAACTTCCGAAATACGCATTTGAGAAAATAACCGAACAAAAAACTTCTGAATGATCTGAATTTTTGCACACACATCCAAAATCATCTAACGAAACTGCTGCAACTCTCGAAATTCCATTCCGACCTCCGTATCAAAATCTCACCTACAAACGGGATTTCGCCAAAATACTAACTTCGCAAATTCAAGCCTAATTCCACTCCAAACCTCCAAAGTCGATTCTGATCACACTCCTAAGCCACATGTCAACCCCCGAAGCTAAGCAAATTACCGGAAATCGCATCTGAGCCCTCTAACTCAATAGTCAACATCCGATTGACTTTTTCCAAAACAAGCCCCCCTTAAAGAGACTAAGTGCCTCATTTCCTATTAAAACCAATCCGATTCAACTGTAACACACCGAATGCCGATAACGAAACACAAAGAAGCATAAAATGGGGGAAACGAGGCAGTAACCCACGTGACGACGGGCCGGGTCGTCACATCCTCCCCAACTAAAACAAAGGTTCGTCCTCGAGCGGGTCAAGAAACATACCTGGAGCCTCAAACATATGAGGATATCTGCTCCGCATCTCCCGCTAGGTCTCCCAAGTAGCCTCCTCCACAGGCCGACCTCTCCACTGCACCTTCACCGAAACGATATCCTTTGATCTCAATCTCCTAACCTGACAACCCAAAAGAGCCATTGGCTCCACATCGTAGGTCAAATCATCATCCAATTGGACCATGCTGAAGTCTAAAACATGAGACGGGTCCCCAACATACTTCCGGAGCATAGAAACATGGAATAACGGATGCACACTCGACAGGCTGGGTAGCAAAGCAAGCTCATAAGTCACCTCCCCAATCCTCCGAAGCACCTCAAAAGTTCCAATGCACCGAGGACTCAACTTGCCTTTCTTCCCAAACCTCATAACACCCTTCATGGGCGAAACCTTTAGAAAGACCTTCTCACCAATCATGTAGGATACATCTCGAACCTTCTGATCCGCATAACTCTTCTGACGTGACTGAGCCGTACAAAGTCTTTCCTGAATCACCTTCACTTTCTCTAAGGCATCCTGAACCAAATTTGTTCCCAACATCCTAGCCTCGCCAGGCTCAAACCAACCAATCGGAGATCTACACCGTCTCCCATATAAGGCCTCATATGGTACCATCTGAATGCTGGACTGATACCTGTTGTTGTAGGCAAACTCTGTAAGCGGCAGAAACTCATCCCAAGAACCTCCGAAATCAATAACACAGACATGCAACATGTCCTCCAGTATCTCAATGGTGCGCTCGGATTGTCCGTCTGTCTGAGGATGAAATGCTGTGCTCAACTCTACCTGAGTACCCAAATCTATCTGCACGGCTCTACAAAACTGCGAAGTAAACTGAGTACCCCTATCTGAGATAATAGACACTGGAACCCCATGCAATCGGACAATCTCCCATATAAATATCCCTGCTAGCCGCTCCGAAGAATAGGTAGTGCATTGTGGAATGAAGTGCGCGGACTTGGTCAGCCTATCCACAATCACCCAAATCGAATCAAACATCTTCAAAGTCCAAGGAAGACCACTCACAAAATCCATAGTAACTCTCTCCCACTTACACTCCGGAATAATCATCCACTGAAGTACGCCACCCGGTCTTTGATGCTCGTACTTTACCTGCTGACAGTTGAGACACCAAGCCACATACCCTACTATATCCTTTTTCATCCTTCTCCACCAGTAGTGCTGCCTCAAATCCTGATACATATTCGCGGCACCTGGATGGATGGAATACCGTGAGCTGTGGGCCTCCTCCAATATCAACTCCCAAAGCCCATCCACATTGGGCATGCAAATCCAACCCTGCATCCTCAACACGCCATCACCATCAATGGTCACATCTCTGGCATCATCATGTTGAACCCTGTCCTTAAGGACAAGCAAATGTGGATCATCATACTGGCGCTCTCTGATGCGGTCATACAAGGAAGACTGAGAAACCACACAAGCCAACACCCGACTAGGCTCTGAAATGTCTAATCTCACCATCCGATTGGCCAAAGCCTGAACATAAACTGCAAAGGGCCTCTCCCAACTGGAATGTACGCCAAACTCCCCATGCTAACCGCCTTCCGTCTCAATGCATCGGCCACCACATTGGCCTTCCCGGGGTGATACAAAATGGTAATATAATAATTCTTGAGCAACTCAAGCCACCTCCGCTGCCTCAAATTAAGATCCTTTTGCTTGAACAAATGTTGAAAACTACGATGATTGGTGAATACCTCACAAGATATGCCATATAAATAGTGCCTCCAAATCTTCAAAGCATGGACTATGGCAGCCAACTATAAGTCATGAACAAGGTAGTTCTTCTCGTGGGGATTCAATTTATGAGAAGCATATGCAATCACTCTACCCTCCTGCATCAACACACAACCAATCCCAACTCTCGAAGTGTCATAATAGATGGTATAAGAACCTGAAGCTCATGGTAACACCAATACCAAAACTGTGGTCAAAGCTGTCTTGAGCTTCTGAAAGCTCTTCTTGCACTAGTCCGACCATACGAACGGAACACCCGTATGCGTCAACTTGGTCAAGGGTGATGCAATGGATGAAAATCCCTGAACAAACCGACAATAATAACATGCTAATCCAAGAAAACTACGAATCTATGTGGTTAACGATGGTCTGGGCCAAATTTGAACCGCCTCTATCTTCTTTGGATCAACCTGAATACCCTCGCTGGACACCACGTGCCCCAAGAAAGCCACTGACCCAAGCCAAAACACACACTTGGAGAACTTTGCATAAAGCTTCTCCTCCCTCAATCTCTGTAATACCACTCGCAAATGTTGTGCGTGCTTCTCTTGGCTATGCGAGTACACCAATATATCATCAATAAAAACGATCACAAATAAATCCAGATATGGCCGAAATACACAATTCATCAAATGCATGAACGTGGTTGGGGCATTAGTCAGCCCAAAGGACATAACAAGAAACTCATAATGCCCATATCTAGTCCTGAAAGCAGTCTTCATAATATCTGAATCCCTGATCTTCAATTGGTGATAGCCTGAACGAAGATAGATCTTGGAAAATACCCTTGCCCCCTGAAGCTGGTCAAATAAATCATCGATACGGGGTAGGGGATACTTGTTCTTCACTGTTACTTTGTTCAATTGCCTGTAATCAATGCACATTCTCATTGTGCCATCCTTCCTTTTTACAAATAGAACCGGTGCACCCCACAGTGACATACTAGGCCGAATGAACCCCTTATCCAGGAGTTCCTGAAGCTGATCCTTTAGTTCTTTCAACTCTGCTGGTGCCATACGATATGGAGGAATGGAAATGGGTTGAGTTCCTGGCACCAGGTCAATAACAAAATCATTGTCCCTATCCGGTGGCATGCCCGACATGTCTGCAGGAAACACATCATGAAACTTCCTCACAACTGGAACCGAATCAATGCTAGGAGTCTCAGCTCCAACATCCCTCACAAGAGCCAAATATGATAGACAACCTTTCCCAACCATACGCTGGGCCTTTAGAAAAGAAATCACCCTGCTAGGCACATAGTCAGTCACGCCATGCCACTCGATCCTTGGAACACCCGGTATAACTAAAGTGACTGTCTTAGCATGACAGTCTAGAATATCACGGCATGGAGATAGCCAATCCATGCCCAAGATGACATCAAAATCCACCATGCTCAATAGCAATAGATCCACTCGGGTCTTCCGACCCCCAATAGTCAACACACATGACCGGTACACACGGTCTACAACAACAGTATCGCCCACTAGGGTAGATACATGAACATGTAAATCAATAAACTCATGGGGTGTACCCAAATAACTAGCAAAGTATGATGACACATAAGAAAAGGTGGAACCGGGATCAAATAATACAGAGGCATCTCTGTGGCCGACTGAAACAATACCTGTAATGACAGCATCTGAAGCAATAGCATCTAGCCTGCCAGGAAGTGCATAGAAATGGGCCTGACCGCCCCCTGATCGACCTCCCCCTCTAGGGCGACCCCTGGCTTCCTGACCTCCACTCCTAGCTGGCTGGGCGGGTGGTGAAGTAACTGGAGCAGAAGTCGAGGGATGACTCCTCTGCAGAGATGAGCTAGCAGCACGGCGAGGACACTCTCACCGCATATTCCCGAACTCTTCACACTCATAGCAACTCCCGGGTGCTGGGAACTGGTACTAAAGGGAACCCCTCGTGCCAGAGTGGCCAGCTAACGCACTCGGACTGGAAGAACCTTGAGTAGATAGAGCACAAGATGAACTCTGTGCTGGAAAGGCATTGAGAGATGGCTGACTCTGCTGAGAACCCTGATAACCACGACTAGAAGATCCACCTCGGTACTCAGGTCAAGTTGACTGAGCAGTCCTGAAGGAACAACCCCGACCCTGCTGGAACTGGCCCCTCGAAAGAGAGCCACTGAAACTGCCAGAACCTCGGGGCCTCTTGGCCTCCCTCTCCTCTCTCTCCTGATGGCGAGCCGTCTCAATATCACGAGTAATATCGACTGCATCCTTGAAGTAAATACCCAGAACTCTCTCTCAAGTCATCAAGATATGTAGGTGATAATTAAGACCATCCACGAATCTCTTAATCCTCTCCCGATCAATTAGAACTATCCATGAGGCATAACGAGCCAACTTAGAGAATCCCGCCTCATACTGAGACACAGTCATATCTCCCTAGTAAAGCCACTCAAACTGTCTACGTAGCTCCTCCCTCTGAGACTGTGGTATCCACTTCTCCAAGAAGAGAGTGGAGATCTCCTGCCACGTCAAAGGTGCTGCACCTGCCGGCCTACACTGCTCATACGCCTCCCACCAAGTGAAGGCCGCTCCAGTAAACTAAAATGTAGTAAAAGCCATACCACTGGGCTCAAGAATCCCTGTTGTCTAAAGCATACACTTACACTTGTCGAGAAAACCCTAGGCATCCTCGCCCTGAGCACCACTGAAAGAAGAAGGCTGAAGTCTACTGAACCTCTCGACACGACGCTGCTCATCATCCGACATAGCTGGTACTACGAACTCCTGAACTGGCACCACTGGCTGAGCTGGAGGTGCCTCTAGAGTCTGTAATCCCTGCACTACCTACTCAGGTGTGAGAGCAGCGGGGGTCTGATTGCCTCCCCCGGCCTGCAAAGTAGCTACTACTGTGGTGGCTGAAACTTCCTGAGCCAGGCATGTGCAAACTGATAAGATCTGTGCCAAGGCCTCCTAAAGACATGGAACCACGATAGGCACAGCTGGTGCCTGAACTGGTGCTGCTGGAGCATCTATAACTGGAGCCTGATCCGGAGCCGGGGCAGCTGGTGGGTCAACAGGTGCTGCCCTCGCTGCTCTACCTCTGCCACATCCACGACCACGTGCACAGCCTCTGGTGGACTCAATGGGTGGCACTGGTGGTCGTCCACCTCGTCCGGTAGCGCGAGTCCTCGCCATCTGCGAGAGAATTGAATAACAGAAGTTTAACATTCGGATCAACAAGTTCTCACGATAGGAGTTTCAAGAATGTGGAATTTTCCTAACAGGTTCTGCAGCCTTCCAAGGATAAGTGCAGACGTCTCCGTACAGATCCGCGAGACTCTACTAATCCGGCTCAAGACTCGTGAGACCTAGTAACCTAGGCTCTGATACCAACTTGTCACGACCCCAATCCCCGGTCGTGATGGCACCCAACACGATGCCAGGCAAGCCCGACCAATTCATCACTTACAATTCATTAAGTAGAATTCATTACCAATTAACAAGATTAAATGCCAAATTAACATGATTATAACTCTGTAGCAATAGATAAACAGTACGGAAAACTCCAAAAATTATCACTATAAATCCCACCGATATGGTGTCACGAGTCTAGAGCCTCTATTACTAGTCTGTGTAGAAACTTATACATAGAGTTGTCTAGAATGCAGAAAATAAAGAGGGTAAGAGGAGAAATTGGGTCCTGCGGACGCCATGCAGCCACCTTGATGACTCCGGAATAAGCTGAACAACAGCAAAAATCCCAAACTATGCCTCCGGGATACCTGTATCTGCAC
This sequence comes from Nicotiana sylvestris, assembly GCF_000393655.2. Taxonomy (NCBI): domain Eukaryota; kingdom Viridiplantae; phylum Streptophyta; class Magnoliopsida; order Solanales; family Solanaceae; genus Nicotiana; species Nicotiana sylvestris. Next base: position 19,568 of record NW_027184428.1, read on the forward strand.
ACATGGTGCTGGGAGTAAAGTGAGTACTCCAACTCAGTGAGTAATGACAATAAATAATGACTGACAGAAAGAAAACTTGTAAAAACACTACGCAGTTCTATATTTAAACGGTGAGAATATCAAAAACAGCAACAGAATGAAGAAGTTAGTTAAAAATCCTTAAAACCAGTATTCATTTCATTTACTCCTCACTGATAACTGAATTTCATATTTGTACTGCTGCGGCGTGCAGCCGATCCACATAGTGTACTGCTGCGGTGCGCTGCCCAATCCATATATATATACTGCTGCGGCGTGCAGCCCAATCCGGATAAATATATATACTGCTGCAGTGTGCAGCCCGATCTCTCTCTCTCTCTCTCTCTATCTATATATATATATATATATACATTGTTGCGGCGTGCAACCCGATCCAAGAATAGTCGACTGCGCTCACTGGGGGTGTGCAGACTCCGGAGGGTCTCCTTCAGCCCAAGCGCTAAACTACTGCGGCGTGCAGTCCGACCCATATAATATACTACTGCGGCGTGTAGTTCGATCCATATAATATACTACTGCGGCGTGCAGTCCGATCCATATAATATACTACTGCGGCGTGCAGTCCGATAAATATAATCAAATACCCTCACAATGGTGTTCTCGACCCCTCTCAGTTAATATAGACTTGGCCTCTCGGGCACACTAAGATAGGACGGGTTTCTCAACCCATACGTTACTCTCACTAGTATTTAACAATTTCTAAGCTAGTTCATATTATGTTTATCAGTTAAGAACATGACTGAGGGTATGATTTCGACAAGAAAAGTGAGGTCAACCAATACAAATTCCCCCTAAGGGTTCTACAGATCGGCACAACGCCCCAAACATGGCAACTAGCCTGTAATATAATGATATTAATTAAGCCTTAGTCAAAAGTACAATAGAGTCATCAAACGGGATGGACCGAGTCCAAACCCCCAGTAGTAATAGACCCCACGCTCATCATACAGCGTGTGTCTCATCTTAAAATAGCACCACATTGTGCAAATCCGGGGTTTCAAACCCTCAGAACATCATTTATAACCATTACTCACCTCAAGTAGGCCGAAATCCTAGCTCGCTACTCCTTTGCCTCGCAAATCAACCTCCTCGAGCGTCGAATCTAATCAAAACCACAAGCAATACGTTACAATAGGCTAAGGGAGTACAACCCAATCAAAAATACTCGAAAATCACGAAGTTGGCAAAATTCGAGCCGCGGGCCCACTTCTCGAAAAATCACAAAATTCTCATCACCGGATTCCTTATCTCTCCATGAGTCTATACATATCAAATTTATCAAAATTTGAGCTCAAATGCTCCCTCAAACCCCACATTTCTATTTCAAGAGTAAAGCCCAAATCCTTCCCCTTTTAATCAAATTTCCATGAATTTAGATGTTAAATCTACAATTAAATGATGTTTTTAGGTCATAAGACTCACCTCCAATCATTCCCAGTCGAAACCCTCTTTAATCCTCGTCCAAAAGCTCTCAAGGATGTTCAAAAATGGAGGAAATAGACTTAGGCTCGCGGGTAAAACACTATTAAAAACCCTTTTGTCCAGCCCAGATTTCTTCTATGTGATCGCATCCATACCTCTGCGATCGCATAGACCAAAAATTCCATGGTCTCAAATTACCCTATACGATCGCAAACAGGCCCTATGCGATCGCATTGCCTTACCAGACAACACTGTGTGATCGCAACCCCTTCATGCGATCCTATTGAACAACCAAACAGCCCCTAAAAATCCTTCTATGCGATCGCAGCCCTTGCTATGCGATCGCATAGAGCAAAATTGCTCTGCACTGACTGCTGCATTTCTGCAGCATTTTCCAACTTCAAAAATTCCCGTTAGCCATCCGAAATCACCCCGAGACCCCCGGGACCTCAACCAAAAGTGCCAACCCATCCTAAAATATCATTAAAACATGTTCCAATCACCAAAACACCACAAACAACACCAAAACCATCAAATTACATCGGATTTAAGCCTAAATTTCTTAAAACTTTCGAAATACGCATTTGATCAAAAACCCGACCAAAACACTTCTGAATGATCTGAATTTTTGCACACACATCCAAAATCATCTAACAAAGCTACTGCAACCTTTGGAATTTCATGCCGACCCCCGTATCAAAATCTCACCTACCATTCGGATGTCGCCAAAATACTAACTTTGCCAATTCAAGCCTAATTCCACTCGGGACCTCCAAAATCGATTTCGATCACACTCCTAAGCCACATGTCAACCCCCGAAGCTAACCAAATCACCGGAAATCACATCCGAGCCCTCTAACTCAATAGTCAAAACCTGGTTGACTTTTTCAAAAACAAGCCTCCATTAAAGAGACTAAGTGCCTCATTTCCTATCAAAACCAATCCGATTCAACTCTAATACACCGAATACCGTTAACGGAACATGAAGAAGCATAAAATGGGGGAAACGGGGCAGTAACTCACGTGATGATGGGCTGGGTCGTCACAAAGTGTCCCAAAAGTTTCCGAAACTCAAAACTGAACATTTTGGCAAATCAAAATAGTAGAAATAAACTTGGGGAAATCAGTTAATGCAGGATCGGGACGTAAATTCTTAAAACGACCAGCCGGGTTGTCACATCCTCCTACACTTAAACATTCGTTTGTCCTCGAACGAGCATAGAGACATACCTGAAGTAGTGAAAAGATGAGGGTAACGACTGTATATATCCTACTTGGTCTCCCAAGTCGCCTCCTCGACCGGCTGATCCCGCCATTAAATCTTTCCGGATGCAATGTTCTTTGACCTCAGCTTTCTAAACTGCCTGTCCAATATTGCCACTAGCTCTTCAACATAAGATAGATCCTTGCCCAACTGGACTGAGATTGCCACTGCCGGGTCACCGTGATACCTACGGAGCATCGAAATATGAAATACCGGATGAACTCCTGCCAAGCTAGGAAGTAAGGAAAGCTCATAAGCAACCTCCTCGACACGCCTCAATATCTCAAAAGGGCCAATAAACCTCGGACTCAACTTCCCTTTCTTCCCAAATCTCATAACGCCTTTCATAGGCAAACCCCGAAGCAGAACCCGCTCTCCAACCATATAAGAAACATCAGGAACCTTCCTATTCACATAAATCTTCTGTCTGGACTGGGTTGTACGGAGTCTATCCTGAATTACCTTGACCTTCTCCAAAGCATCTTGAACCAAGTCTGTGCCGAATAATCTGGCCTCACCTGGCTTAAACCAACCCACCAGGGATCTACACCGTCTACCATATAAATCCTCATACGGTGCCATCTGAATGATGGACTGATAGCTATTGTTGTAAGCAAACTCCGCAAATGGCAATAACTGATCCCAAGTGTTGATACCCAAATTTTTTCTGTATATTTTTATATGCAAAACACTTTCAAAATAGCATATGTATGCATATATAAGTATTTACAAATATTTGTATCATTTTTCCTTAATTTTAAAGGCCTTTAAAATCAATTTTATTGCCTTATTTTATCAAGAAAAATCCAATAAGTGTCAAAAATTATTATTTTTGGTGATTGACTTGTTGAATTCTCATATTTATGCTAAACTACATCCCATATAATTTTTGCATGTTTTTACAAATTTATTTAGTATTTTTAAAGCTCAACTGCATGTAATTGCAATATTAGCCTCATTTATGATTTGATTGCATTTGTATTTATAAAAATTAAGTCCAGTATTTTTAAATTGATAATTATATGTTATAAATCATTTTAGTACTTTCAATTTATTTCCATATTTTAATTTACTATTTTTTATAAAATCAATGGGGAAAAGTGGCTATTTAAAATCTAGCGAGATTTCATTTCAATTTCAACTTAATTTGCACCCCTAATCCAACGCAATTTCAATTTCAAATTACCCATCCCAATTCCTAAAATTACCCGACCCACAGCCTGTTTAAATGACCCGCCTGACCCCCCGTTTAATCCAGGCCGTTGATCAAAATGATTAACGGCCACATTTTAACCTTACCATTTTTAATTACTCATTAACCCCCTAAACCTAAATAATTTTCCACCTACCAGCCGTCTTTGAACCCTCCCATTCTCTCAAACTCTCTCGAAGCTTCTCAAACCCTAGCCGCCTCCCACCACCTCCACCCTAAAGCCACCGGAATTCATGGCTTCCAAGGCAATCAGAATCCTACACTGGCCTCCTACGACTCCTATACGCCTGGTTTTTGAAGATTCAAGGCCTGACCACAACGAAGTTTGGTCCAAGCTTTGTCTGATTCAAGTTCTACGGCCATCTCCCGCTTTGCTCCGGCGTACTATGGTTGTTCGAGCCTGACCACGACCTCTCCTGCTTAGATCAGTGACTTTTTCAAGCCTTTCTCACTACTGAGGTTCTTCTGAAACACTAACCCTTCGAGGTTTTCCGATTCCTTTAGATCCGTTGTGTATCTATTCTTTCCCTAAGCTTTTAAATGATTTTTTGGCTTTTCTTTCAAATAACTACTTTCAAAACCATTTATTTTCCGATCTAGGGTTTTCTGAAAAGTATTTAAATGTTTCTCTAACTTTCTTTTTCTTTTTGTGTATCTACCTCTACTGTGTTCTTGTATTTTCTTCTACCGTGTTCTTGTATGCTTCTTATACGGTGTTCTCCTATACCGTGTCCTTGTGTTTTCCTATACTGTGTTCTTGTGTGTTTCTCCTATCGTATCTTCCTTCACTATGCTCTTAAGTGTTTCTTATTAAGTTCTGTGTACTGCGTTCTATTTAAGTTTCTTCTAAAACTTCTTAGCATGCTTCTTCTACTGTTCTTATCAAATTTTCCCATTATGTTTCGTATTAGCTTCTCCTACTCTATTATCTTTGAGCTCTTCTGTTGTGTTCTGCATGTTACGTTTCTATCATGTTTTCTCATGAGTTTTGTTGTTGAAAGGAATATGTTAGATGTTTCAGTTCTTTTCTGGGACCTCTGAACCTGTTTCGAATTTTATTACTTGCCCTCTCATCTCTGCACTCGATTAATGGCGGAAACCCTAAAATTTGGGGGTTCTTCCAAGTTTGGCTATGTGATTTGCTCGAACTAAGGTTTTATTTCAAAACCCCCAACTCTTTCAGACCAATTTCGAGTCTCTGAACTGAGTTTGGTTATCCTTGTTTTCACATAATTCTAAACTTTTTTTACTGGATCTTTTGCATGCTATCAGAATGCTACTTCTCTTCTACACTACTGACTTATGTGACGAACCACTATCTATGGATTTTGCAATGGCACAACATATTCTTTCAACTCAACATGTTTGTATGCTCTTTATATGTGATGAACCTCCCTCTAAAAGAGTTTTCAAATTTATGATTAGTTCAGACTTCCTTTTGAATAAGACTAATTGATTTTCCTTCCTTGTTTACTAATTTTCCTCATGACTCGACTTAATTTTAAAACCCTTCTCATCTTTTATGACTTGGTTCATTCATGGATCAGTAATTACAAGATCCCTAACTATTGATTTACTGGCTACTAATTGATTTTCCTACCTTATTTGTACAACCTTGTACTTCAAAATCCTGTCCTTAAATAAGTTTTTCTGTATTTGCCCCTAATTGCATGCTTTGCACAAAGTGCTTATTCAATTTCTTTTCTTAAATCATTTTACGCGTTTGAATCTGAATTTCCTAATTATGGAAAGTCTTGTGTAATTGATTCTTAATTGACAATCAGTTCCTTAACTGTTTTCTTACCTTATTTCTGCCTGATTTTCACACTATAAATGCACAACTATTTCACAAACTCATCATCAATTCACAGTCTTTCTGAACTCACACTTATACACAATAGTATCTTCTCTTCGTGTCTACATTGTCGCCTGTATACAACACCTACTACTTTTCTCAATTTGTCTCTTTAGAGCTGGTATGTCCGGATTTAATTTTTAGCACCACAACAATGTGTATTCACTGCTTTGTGTCCATGTCTACTTGTTGTTTCTGTATATCTCAACACTTAAAGTGGAATGTTGATTTCCTTCTGTTTGTTTTGTTATGAATCCCATTCCCCTGTACCCCTATGTGTTTTGAGTTATGATTTAAGGCAGGGCAATGTAAGTTATTGTCCACGAGTTAAGTTTGATCCACTGGGGTCCTAACCTCTAATAATGTTCTAACAGCATTCTGGGTATGCTAGCATCTCCCATTACTGTGTATGCCTACCAGCCTGCTTTTACCTCCTCGCAACCTCCCCATTCCCATATACCCCTATGTGTACAGATTTAAGATGTTTCCCTTTTCCCTTTCCCCTTTCAGCATTCTATTTCTGCACTTGCACTCTCTCTTAGTCTCTAAGTTCTACCCCCCTCTTGTGATCCTTACCTTGGGACCTCGAGTTCCTTCTGAACTTGGACACCTGAGGGCTGACCCTTCCACACTGCACTATGTCTTAATCTGATGATATATTTGGGTGTAAGCACTACCCGGAGTTCATATGAGACTCTTAGGGAACTTTGACACATCCAAATGTGAGAAATGCTTTGGAACATGATCTCTTGGAGTTGGTTTACTTTATATTTTAGACAGGAAGTCTGAATCAGGCTCTCCTTGGTTGTACTTTTTAATTTCTGATGTATTTTCTTTAATTTACTTTATTCTGGGCTGTAATAATTTTGTAATAACATCTTGGGGATGGCTAGTGAAAAAGGGAGGGATAGCTATGTATGCAAAGGGGTAGACATCCTGCTTATAGGTTTCTAAATTTCTACATTCTCTTATATAGACATCCTGCCTATAGGTTTCAAAATTTCTGCATTGTCTCATCTAGGTATCTTGCCAATAGGTTTCTAAATTTTTGCATTCTCTCGTATAGGTATCCTACCTATAGGTTTCTAAATTTCTGCATTCTCTCATATAGATATCCTGCCTATAGGTTTCTAAATTTCTACATTCTCTCATCTAGATACCATGTCCACAAATACCTGAAACTGAATATCACATATGCGTATAGAAAATATGCCTATAAGTCTTTTTGAATCTTGCATATCTATTTTTCATTAAGCAATCATGTTCATAGGCTTTAAACGAAATTTAGCATCTAGATGCCATGCCTATAGGATTTCTTCATTTTTTAATATGTTTATAAAAGTGCGTTAATTGGTTTTCTTATCATTTATATGTGCTATGTGTTGATTTGTTTGCCTATTCATTTAGAAAGAATGACTTAGGATTAATGAAATTGCAAATGTTAGAAAGTGTGTCTATAGGAATTAAGATACGAATTGCTGATTGTCACACCTAGATACCATGTCTATATGACCTCAATGTGGTTAATCAAATTGTTTCTACTACTATTCCCATCATATTGCTGCCTAAGATAACATGCCTATAGGGATAAATAGAACAAGTGTGTGTCCTCCGCTACTTTGCTACATAGATATTAACTATTTATAGATCATGCCTATAGAATATTACTACTCATCTAGAAAGCATGTCTATCGGACTAAAAGTGAGCAATTTCACGCTTTTAATAGCTTCAGTGTCCAAACGTAAATCGTGTAGAGATCATATATTTGGAATGATGTCACTCGCCTAGATATCATGCCTATAAGATTTTTAACAGAATTATGTATTAATATCAAGCACCTTATCAAAAAGTCTGCCTATAAAAGTTTACATCAACCTTTGTATCGATCAATCACATAGAAATCATTCCTATAGGTCTTGCACAATTCAATGTATCCTAATTTCAAACCTTCCCATCTATAGCCGTCTGCCTAATTATTTGAACACCGTTAGAATAAGCTCATAAGTGTCTGCGTGCATCTGTGTCTATGTGAGGAGGCTAACTTGGTCCCTTAATTATTAACTATGTGCAGTCCTAATTGTTTTTTAATTGTGCACCTAGTTTTATCATTTCGAGCATCCTAAGGAAGTCTAGAACCACTAATGTAGTAGGTCCAAGGCCACCTGGACCATAGGCATGGGACGAGTAAAGTACACACATGACACATTTTAGAATTGAATTAGAACACTCTTAGGTAAACAACTTCAAGGTAGTAACTGGGTAGCAAGAGATGATAGATTGTGCCCGCTGAATATGAGCAACCCTTACATTTAATGGAGTTGCAAAGTATCTTTAATGTTACACAAGGTGATCCTCTAGGCTAAAAACTTAGGACCCCTCATATTTACTACTTATGTACCTATTTGTACAAACTTAGATCAAACTAGGAGATATCTTGTAACACTCGAAACTTGTATCAATTATTTATGTATGACTCACTTCTCTCTCTCTAATACTTGTTATAATTGGATTCTTTGTTACAATTTACATGATCACATAGGATAACTGTAATTCTATAATCCCCCACACATCATAAAATTTGGCCAGGACCCACAATTGTGAACCTCAAAGAGTGCCTAACCTTTTCTCTTTGAGGTAATTCGAGCCCTTACCCGATCTTTGGTGACACGGACTAGTTAAAATAGAGTTATTTGCAAATAGGTGTCCTAACTCACCTTAAAATTATTAGGTGGTGGTTCTTATCTTTTAATACTCATTTAAAAGAGTTGCCACACGCTAAAAAGCACTTTCGCGAGAAAATGGGGTGCGACAACATGGCGACACTGCTGGGGATATATTTAGGCTCTTACCATAAAGAATTTATGCTTGTGTGGATTGTTGGATTATTTGACTTCTTTCATGTACATACCTCTTCCTACTACCCTTATTTTCTTGAAATTACTATATCATGGATCTCCCATCCATATCTTCTTTATCTACTTCTTTTAATTATGTTTGTAAAAATTTTTGTGAACTATGCTAACTTCTTACCTTTGTCTTTACCTTTATTCCCTTCTTTCTCTTGTTTATTTTATTGCATTATTTACTACCCTTATGTGCTTTCACCATACAAAATATCTGGCTACATCTTATTTTTTGCATATAGCATATTTTCAACATCATACTCCACTCGTGCATATTATCAACATAGCGGCGCTTGATGAGTGTCTGCGCTTTCCTAAGAAACACCCTTTTTAAATTGGAAAGGCTTATTAGCGCTATAATAGTCCATCAATGGTGCATTCGACGGTCACATGCCTTTCCCTCTCAAGTCGTCCGCTAAGAGTATCAGTGTAGACCCTCTTAGAAACCCCGCTCTGATTTAAATGTACAATCATCATGTTAAAACCTAGTATGGATTAAAACTTCACTGACGTATTAATCCTATTAGATAAGCCTTGTCCAAAGTCAAAAGGGATTTAAACAATCCCAAGGGATACAATAATGTTATGTGCATTACTTGGAGAAAATGTGCCAATATGTTGACCGTTATTGCATAAATAATCAAATCTGTAGGGGGAAAGGGCAAGCCTTTTATTTGTTTGCAGAAAATGAGGCACAAAATTCCTAAGTTTGGCATGGTCAAGAAAATCCCACCTCTACTAATTAATTGGTGGAATGACCTTCCGCCAAGTCATAGAAACAATGTAAGAAGGGTATTGGGTAATTTTCCATCTTTGTTGAACATCCAACCAAAGAAAGAATTAATTGAGGAAGCCACTATGTTCTGGGATGAAAAGAGAGTTGTCTTCGATTTGGAAATATATAAATGACTCCTCTTTTAGAATAAATTGGGGGTTTCGCTAAACTTCCATGGGATAGTCTGGCTCTTTTGGTGACAAAAAATCATACTTCATGCGATTTTCTGAAAATGCTAGGGTTTAAGAAAAATGACAAGTTTGTTGCTTGAAAAAATCCTACGTCCCTTTTGAGTTTCTCTATGAATGGTATGGACACAACAAATCATACACCTTACATCATGAGGAGTTGGATATCACCTCTTTGGGATGAGTTTATTGTCAAGTTTAAGTCTTCATAGCCTGCTCTCTGAGTTTGAAAATTTCCAATGCAAGGAGAAAGAAATCACACTCATTTGGCCATGGTCGCTAGGACTATGATGGAAGGGATCTTGGGGTAGAAACACACTATCATTACTATGATACTAGCTGAGATCAGTGCAAACATGGGTTCAAACATTTTGATGGTTGCAATATTTTGCTATAGGTTTGGCTGTTGGAGCATTTTCAGAGGGGAAATTAGTGTCACGAGCTCTTGCGTAGACCATTGAATGACTATATTTCCGTTCGTCATCCAAAGAAGATGACTTTTGCTCTTGATAGGTTTGCAAAACTTGGGAATACTGAAGGGTGGGTATGCTTCTTCAGTAATCTAATCGACAAACAAGTGCATTGGATGTTTGAGTGATTTCCTAGTAAATAGTTCATAATCAGGTCCCAATGGACCACTCATTTGGTGTTGATTGGATTAGGTGTATTCATTTGGTGTTGATTGGATTATGGGGCATTTACCCTTACGCTCTTATAAGGGTAATGAGGCAAGTTGGGAGGAAGCAGGTCATACCTCGGGTTTCTAATATGATTAAGAGTAAGGAAGACTTCAAAAGGGTCGTCATTCCATTCAAGTTCAAGGCCCAACACATGTGGCACCAAAAGATCATTGTTGATGGAGAGACCATCGAGCCAGACATGTACTACATTGGGCATATGTATTACTACCTATCATTGATAGAGGACGATATAACTGGGGATGTCAAACCAGGAGTCAATATGAAAGACATGATCATAAATGAAGTGGTTGAGACTCATGTAAAGTACAAGAGGCTACGCAAAAGAGTGTCCAAATCTAAGGCCAAACATTTGGAATATCATAAGATAGCCATGGAGGCAATAAAATAATGGAAGGAGATTGCGAACAAGTCAACACAGGGATTGGAGCACTTAGAGCAAGGGTTGATAGAATTGGAAGAAAATATGAAGAAGAGGCTTTGAGATTGCCAAGGTATGAGCTACGATGAAGGAGGAAAACTAGCGATGGTATACTTGCTACTCAACATGTGCGACCCGGGGAGTGTGATTGATGGAGTAAAAAAAGAAATCATGGAAAAGGTCCTTCTGGGACCAAATAGATTAGGAGGAAATTCCTTTATTACTTTATAGTTACATTTTGTTAGATCTCGATGTAATAAGGCTTCATGCCATTAGTGACTTTATATTATTATTTCGATTTAGTAAAGATATTTTTCACATTAATGGAATGAGGTAACATTGGCATAAATTTTCTCCAAGTACTTGTCGCTTAGGCCTACCTCGAGCACAACGATGTCCCAAATTAGGACGTAAACTGTTGCATGTCTTACATGCTACTTGCTTAAATATTGCAAACACCCTTTTATTTTGTCTTACTGACTTAGCTACCTTTAATTTTTCTTTCTTTTGATTATTCCCATCCCCAATGGTTGGATCGTGCATTCTGGCATTGTCATCATATCACACAAGATCCAGAGGTCCTCCACCTCCTCCTCCACCTAACGACATCAATGTTAAAGGAAAAGAAAAGATGTACTATTTGAGCAGTAACTGAAAAGACAATGCCACTATATCAGAGAATGTAGACACTTAAGAAGGAAGACGTACTCCAGGAAAAAATGAATTTGTTCTACGGTTAGAGAAGAAGATTTTGGAGTTATAAGGCGAACTCGAGCGGGTCTAAAATATCGCCAATCTCTCCCTTACTTTGAATGTGCCCAACATCAACCATCAGAACACCACCGCCAAAAACTAAACACCACCCCAGAACACACAAACCCAAATTCCACCACCTTTTGCTCCACAAAAACCTCATAAAATGTATCAATACCACAATGCCACACCCCATCAAAACCTTACCCCTCAACCATTACAAAATTCTCAGCAACTCCACCATAAGACAACCTAGTATCCATAAACCACGACTTATCATACCCCTGAGAACGTGCCACAACCTACCCCCAATCCACCTCAGACCTTAATCAATGATCACCCATATATTCAAGTCCCAGGAATGCACTAAGGCAACCTGATATTTGTGGAGACTCTACAACACACCCAACAACAAACACAATACATACCCAAACCAACGGAGAAGGACCTGCTCATCTGGAACATGGCTGAACAGTTGAAGAAGTTGACTGGAAGAGTCCAGAGCGTTAAGGGTGGAAAAGGTGTCGAAGGGTTATATTATGAAGATTTGTTTATCCTACCAGATGTGGAACTATCAGAGGTTTAGAAACCTCCTAAGTTTGAGATTTCGATGGAACCTATGATCACAAGGTGCATTTGAGGACTTACTGTGATAAACTTGTATGAGAGGGAAAGAATGAGCAAATCCGCATAAAGTTGCTCATGCTAAGTATCACTGGGGATGTTTATCTTGGTATATTTGTCAGAATCCAAAGAAGTGGTCTAATTGGGCTAGCATGGCATTCAATTCCATAGTAAGATTCAGGTTTCAACAATAAAAATGCACCAGACATTTTCTATATTCAGAACTCAAGAAGAAGCCAGCAGAGACCTTCTGTAAGTATGCTACCTGCTGGAGATCAGATGTTCCCAAGGTGAGGCAGCTGCTAGAGGAGGCACAAATGAACAATTTTTTTGTATGAGCACAAGATCCACAATACTATGAGATATTGATGGTTATAGAGAATCACAAGTTCTCCAACAACATCAAGTTGTGAGAAAGGATAGAAGAGGGCATCTAGAGTGGTATAATTACTAACCTTTAAGGCTCTACAAGCTACCAATAAGGCCTTATAGTCTGGGGAATTGCAAAGAAGAATGAAGTGGGTGTAGTGATGGTAGCCCAAGGCCCTAAGTCTCCCCTAACTTATCAGACACCTCTACCAACATATCAACCATCACCTCCAAAATACCATTACCCCACCACCACCTACCACACCTACAATACCCAGCCAACAAACTACTATTCATCTCCCCCTGTCCGTCAAAACTACCCAAAACATCAACTACACTTTGACCGCAGAACTCCCAAATAATAGATCCCTATCGCCGAGCCTATAGCCTAACTATATGTGAGATTGAAGGTTGCTGGTTATGTCATTCCCATTCCTATATCTGCAATTGAAAACCCTTCTCAGTGGGTCAGTAACAACAAGACTTGTTCCTATCACTCAGGCATCAAGGGGCATACTATCAAGGAATGCCGCATGTTGAAAGAAAACACTCTCCTGTCTATGTGAACTTGGGATTTGGGTTTGATGATTATGCGAAGGTCTAGAAATATTACTGGGTTATGTTTGCATTGGGACTGTAACTATTTAATGGGCCTATGTTTATTTCAGTCTATAACTTGCCATATTTGCATTTGTATTATTTCATTTGCGCTTGTAATAACTTGTAGTAACAAATGATTGAGGATTAGTGCAAGCGGGGGGCTGGGATGTCCTATTCTTCGCATGAAAGGGTAGAAAACATGACTGTAGGGCCTTAACTGGTTTGCTTGTTGTTTATATGTGCTATGTATTGATTTGCTTGCCTATTCATTTAGAAAGCATGACTTAGGACTAATGCAATTGTAAATGTTAGAAAGCATGTCTATCGGAATTAAGATAAGTATTGTTGATTGTCACACCTAGATACCATGTCTATAAAACGTCAATGTGGTTAATCAAATTGATGCTACTACTATTTCCTTCATACTGCCGCCTAAGATAACATGCCTATAGGGATAAAACAAAACAAGTGTGTGTCGTTCTTTATTTTGCTGCCCAGATATTAACTGCTTAGAGATCATGCCTATAGGAGGTTATCACTCATATATCAAGCATGTCTATAGGACTAAAAGTGATTAATTTCGCTCTTTAAATAGCTTCACTGTCCAAACGTAAATCGTGTAGAGATCATGTATTTAGAATGTTCTCACTCGCCTAAAGATCATGTATATATGATTTTTAACATAATTATTTATCCAAATCAAGCGCCTTGTCAAATAGTCCGCCCATAAGTACTGCGTATAAAACTTTATGTCAACCTTTGTATAGATCAATCACATAGAACTCATGCAAATAGCGCCCTGCATAATTTAGTATACCCTAATTTCTTGTGACGACCCAGCTAGTCGTCTCATGAGTTACCGTTCTATTTCCCCATTTCAGCTTCTTTACGCTTCGGTATCCGTGTTTTATGTGATCGATTCGATTAGTTCGAGTTCAGAGAGGATTTGGTAAGAAATGAGACATTTAGTCTCTTTTAAGAAGGCTTAAGTTGGAAAAGTTAAATAGGTGTTGACTTATGTGTTAGAAGGCTCGGAAGTGAGTTCTGATGGTTTGGTTAGCTTAGGAAGGTGATTTGTGACCTAGGAGCGCAATAGGAATGAGTTTTGGAGTTGTAGAGAAGATTTAGGCTTGAATTGGCGAAATTGATATTTCGGCAAATTCCGGTTGATAGGCGAGATTTTGATATTGGGGTCGGATTAGAATTCCGAGAGTTGCAGTAGCTTCATTTTGTCATTTGGGATGTGTGTGCAAAATTTCAGGCCATTCGGACGAGATTTGATAGACCTTTTGATCGAAAGCATAATTTAAGAGTTCTTGGAGTTCTTAGGCTTGAATCCTATGTTAAATTGGAGATTTGATGTTGTTGTGAGCGTTCCAAAGTTTTGAGCAAGTTTGAACGATGTCATGGGATTCGTTGGTGCAATTAGTTCGATGTTCTGGCAGTTCCGGGTAGGTTCCAGGATGTTTTAGTGCAAAAATCATAGCTGTAGCAAGTCTTCAGGGGTTGCAGGCCCCGGAACTCACTCACGCGGTCCGCACAAAAATAAGTGTGCCCGCGTTGAGTGTTGTGTGGACCGCACAAAAGCAGCCGCGATTGGCGTCGCGCGGACCGCACAAAAATGGGCGCGGCCGTGGTAGCTGAAACCTGACAGGTACCTATAAATACGAGGTATTGGGTTTTATTTAATATTTTAACCTAGAGTGCTCGGATTTTGGCAATTTTTCGAAGGTTTTTCAAGAAATTCATCGGGGTAAGTGATTTTAACTCAGATTTGGCTATAATACATGAATCTATCACTGAATTTATCATTTAATTCGTGATTTGAGATGGAATTTGGGAAGAAAATTGTGAAACCTTTCAAAAATGTAAAATGATGATTTGAAGGACCAAATGGTATCGGAATTGGATAATTTTTGTATGGTTAGACTCGTGAAGGTATGAGGATTTTGAAAATGTAAATTTTATCTGATTCCGAGACGTAGTCTCGGGGCTCGAGTTTTGCTAATTTCGAGATTTTTGATATTTTTCGAATGTTTTTGCTTGGGCTTTGTTCCCTTAGCATATTATGACGTATTCGTTCTAATTTTGGATAGATTCGACGCGCGTGGAGGCCAATTCGAGAGGCAAAGGCATCATGAGCTAGAGAATTAGTTAGTTCGAGGTCAGTAACGGTTGTAAATGATGTCCTGAGGGTTTGAAAACCCGGATTGCACAACGTTGTGCTATATTGAGTCAAGATACACGCTGGATGATGAGCGTGGGGTCTTTCACTACTGGGGATTGTGACTTGGTCCATACCGCTTGATGACTTTACTGAATATTTGACTAAAATGCATTTGTTATCATCATGATTTGGGTTGATTGCTATATTTGGGCTTCGTGCCAACTATTTGAACCCTTCGGGGATTTTCCTCACTGCTTGACTTAATATTTGAACTCAGTCCTATTGATATCTAGTATTTTACAAACTCAACCACTTTTACTCAGATTTGAAACTTAAATGATATTTCTACATCATGTTTAGGGCTGAGAACTACTGTTTTACTAATGCCCAAGGGGCATGTGATGATTTTGGACTGAGTGAGGCCTAGGGCCATATGTGAGGATATGCTGAGTGATATAAGGCCGAGGGCCTGAGATACTTTATATGCCACGAGGTGGCTTGAGTGATGTGAGGCCGAGTGCCGAGTGATGATGCCACGAGGTGGCTTTATATAGCGCTTGGGCTGTAAGGGGCCCCTCCGAAGTCTGCACACCCACAGTGAGCGCGTGTGCCCATTGTTATGAGTTATTGTTGCTATGCCTGAGGGGCTGATATGAGTGATTGTGAAGTAGCCTGAGGGGCTGATACTATCCGAGAGTGAGCCCGAGGGGCTGATACTATACTGAGAGTGGGCCCGAGGGGCTGATACTATGCTGAGCGATTGATACTGTGCCCAAGGGGCGGATTTCTACTTGTTATTTACCTGTTAAATTACCTGTTTTACTTGTTTTAAAAGGGAATATCATTTGATTCTTCACTGATTTACTGCTTTAAGTGATTTTACTGCTTAATATGGAATTATTTTGTGTCTTTACGTGTTTTCATACTTTCAGCCATTATTTATAATTGTTACTCACTGAGTCGGAGTACTCACATTACTCCCTACACCACGTGTACAGATTCAGGCATCGCAGAGTCTGCTCCTAAGTGCAGATTTCTCGTAGTCCAGGTAGTGATTTGGAGACTACGAGGTAGCTGTTGGCGTACGCAGCCCCGTGCATCCCTTATCCTATCATTTCCATGTTTTTTTCTGAACTATTGTATCGGATTTTGTGTTCAGTAGACTTGTATCCGGACTTCTTAGTTGCTCATGACTTGTGACACCCCGGTTTGGGTTGTGTCGGGATGGTTCCTACTGTTGTTAACGTTAAAATTCCGCAATTTATGAGTGTTATATTATATGTTATTACTGTTTATGACAATTAACTGTTTAAAATAGGTGTTCCGTTTTGGTCTGGCTGGCATTGTCTTCACGAGAGGCGCCATCATGACCGGGTTTGGGGATTGGATCGTGACAAGTTAGTATCAGAGCCTAGGTTACATAGGTCTTACGAGTCATGAGTAGGTTTAGTAGAGTCTCGCGGATCGGTACAGAGATGTCTGTATTAATCCTTGAGAGGCTGCAGAACCCTTAGGAAAAAACTTCGTATTCTTGAAACTCCTATCGTGCGAACTTGTTGATCTGAACGCTAAACTTCTGTTATTCGATTCTCTCGCAGATGGCGAGGACTCGCGCTACCGGATGAAGCGAATGACCACCAGTGCCACCCACTGAGGCCACTAGAGGTTGTGGACGCGGTCGTGGATGTAGCAGAGGAAGAGCAGCGAGGGCAGCACCTGTTGAACCATCAGCTGCCCCGGCTCCGGATCAAGCTCCAGCTATGGGTGCTCCAGCAGCACCAGTTCAGGCACCAGCTATGCCTATCGTGGTTCCGGGTCTTCAGGAGACCTTGGCACAGATCTTATCAGTTTGCACTAGCCTGGCTCAGACAGTTTCAACCACTAGAGTAGCAGCTACTTTACAAGCCGGGGGAGGTAATTAGAACCCCGCTGCTCGCACACCTGAGCAGGTAGTGCAGGGACTACAGACACCGGTGGTACCTCCAGG
>NW_027184429.1:0-36484 GCF_000393655.2 Nicotiana sylvestris
TCCTGCAAAATATTCCCTATTAAATGCTAACGGGCGCAGAGCATTAATACACCTTTATGAACATTCCCTTTCGGTGACAAGCGAAATTCTTGCATTTGATCTTTTAGCCATCCCCATCTTGGGTTCCACGTGTCCTTCGTTTATATGACCACGTGTCATATCTTATTTTTTCCTATACAGATAGTCCCCTACTTTCTGATGACATAACCTTGTATTATCGGAAATTTAGAAGAAATACTCCTTTTGGCCGGAGTTACTATAACTCCCTTTGCAGGCTTCTGACGGTTGATTAGACTCACTTCTCTTTACATTTAATGCCCCGAACACACGTCATTACTCGATTAAGCACATTTGCTGACTATTGAGGTAATCATGGTCATGAATTTAGCCGCCCAAATTTTAGTTATATGCATCATCCTTTTTTCTTTGTATTCCATAATTTTTCAAGCTCTTGATTTTCACATTTGTTTTACTTCTTCTCTCTAACTCTCCTCAAATAAAATACCTTTTCCTTCTTCCATTCAATGGCTTCTTATTCAAAGCGCGCCAGTTCTTCAAAGAACAAAAACAAAGTTGACGACTCTGTTCCTCCAATGGTAGGTTCCATCATCCCTAGATGTCTTATACCACAAAATACTTCGAAGAGAAATTCCTTACAGCTAACCCTCGTTAATGGGCTGTATAGGTACCCTTCTTCAATTCTTCCTTTCATTATTCCTATGATGAAGGAAGATTTTCGCTACCATGAGTTGGATATTATAGCTCCTGATCTATCTGAGCGAGTGACCCTTCCCAAGGAGGGTTTTACATATTTTTACACGTACCCCTTTACTTTGGGTGTGTTATATTTAAGCGGAGAGCTGGGTCTCGTGATTGCAGAATTTTGCCTCCGCTACCAAGTATGTTTGGCACAAGTAAGCCCTTGTGTGTGGAGGATGGTCGCCTGCCTTCGGCATTTATGCCAAGAGACTGGAGAAGATCTGACCTTATCTCATATGATGAATCTTTACCCTCACAACATTTTCTGTGGAGGAATGATAAATCTCTGCAAAGGTGGCCACCATGCTCTGTTGACCAACATGGATGATGATAACGACCGTGGATGGATGGAACGATTCATTGCAATTTCCACTAGTAATATCATTCTAACAATAACTTCATCCTTTTCGGCCGCTTGGAACTGTACTTGTAAGATCTTATATTAATATTTCCTTTTACTAAATATTCCTTTATGGCTGTATTGACTTTTCACCCTTTGCATATTCCAATAACTCGATAGAACCCACTGATGGTGGAAGGCTTGGACCGGTGGGTTCAAAAGAACTTGAATGTTATGACACCTGAAACTCGTTTGTGGAAAGAACTGACCCTTAAATACGGGTGGAAGGCCACAATCATTACTTTGCTTCCATTTTTATGTGAAGAAATTGGTTGAACATTTTGACTTGTTCATGAAATTAGGTCTACCCGCGGGCTCTGTTGCTATCCCTGAGGAGGACGTCTTGGCTGATCATGCTAATGCAGAGAGGCTGCTTCAGGAGGCACTTACTCGAACGAGTATCTCCGAGCCTGCTTCGGGAAAAAATGTTTTACCATGGAGTTCCCGGCCATAAAATGAGCAACCAAAAAGAAGGCATGCTTCTGTGGTTGGGGATATGAATAAAAGGGCAAAGACTATTGCCCTTAAGTCGTCTCCAGAAGTCGTGATCACTAACGCTCCTCCCGGGCCGGGCATAGACACCATGATGATTGATGATGAAGGAGAATCTAGTGATGATGAGACTTCTCTACACAGAAGGCGAGTTCACCATCAAAACAACAGAATGCTCAATTTATTGAGTTAGTCACACCAATTGAGGACAAAGCCTCAACGCTTTAGGGAGAGTTTGATTTAGTGGAAAATGCCAACTCCTACTATCGAATCTCAACTTATGCACCTGCGAGGCTGAGTAACGAGTCTGTGCCATCTTTGGTTGGCGAGCATCCAGCTATCAGCACTGCATTTGATGCAGTGCTTCTCACCCTTCCACTCCATCAGCTTCATCTCCATCTTCACCAATACCAGCAACTTCTACATCACTTCCATCTACATCCACTCTTCCATTGGTAATTGCTATATCATCTTCACCGGCCGCACATGACCGTGAAGAGGGTGTTCCTCTTCCCTAGTCCCCAGTTCATGGGAATTTGGGGCAAAATTACGCTGCCCCTTCTGAAGATCCACAAAGGAGGAGGAATGTTACTCCTTCGGTCTCTACTAGGTGCAGCCTGCTTTCCCGGACGGCAGAGCTTGCTAACTATCTGAAGCCTTTGGCTTCATAGAAAGATTGGGAAAAGCTTCAGGCACCTTTGGGAGAGTGTCTGTTGAACAATGCCATGCATAATGCTGCAGCAGTACGTCCCTTTCTTCCTTTGTTATTTCCTCTACTTTTGTGTATTGTAAGTTTTACATTTCTTGTTTTGTAGGCCAACTTTATTGCTTCCAAGGGCCTTTAAAGGTTGATTCGTGACAAGGAAGAACTTTCTTTTACCCGTGACAAAATTTTTGCAGAGCCGGAGCAAAGTATTATTCGCCTCTCAAAATTGGAAGCCAAAGCGACTGAGACAGTTGCATTTGAGGATGGTTTGTAGCAAAGGAGAAAAAGGTGGTAACCCTTAGCCAATAAATTGGCCCGCTACGGATTAGATTTGATGAGGCCAATGCCAGATGGGGTTGAAGTCCATGACGTCGTTCCTGCTGCAACTAAGCGCGAGGCTGACACTGCTGAAAAAGTCACTGACTTAAAGAGCAGCCTTAAACTCCAAAATCGAAGAGCCTATTGCTGTGGAGAGAAACATGCCCAGTTTGAAGAGAAGTACAGTAAAACTATCGAGAACAATATGCTCTTTAGTTCGACATCCTGTGCCTTCGATGTTAGCCTCAAATTTGTTAGGTCTCCCCGGGAAAGCCTTTCTGCCTAGGTATGCCAACTCAAAGAACAAATCTAGTGTCGAGCAGCCTCCCACGTTGTTTAGAAAACTTATGCCATGTATAACACGAGGAGAATAACCTTGGAAGAGGCCAAAACATGTATCATCGATTTTTATGCCAAAATTGCTAAGGCCTGTGAACTTCAGTTGGCTGCTAAAAATAGGCTCCCAGTGCAGTCTGATATTCCTGGTCTTTCTGGTTCCGATTCCGAGTTATTGGGAACTGAAGAGGAATCGTAGGGCGATGATGCTAAAGATTAAACTAGGGAAAATGTTGAGCTACCGATGGATCCATCTCCTTCTCCCGGGGACATGGACACTTCTCTTCCTCCTGGTCATGGAGATGCTGCAGTTTATCTTTTCTGTTCCTTTTCCCATTCTTGTATCCTTTCCATTTTGACACATTTTTGTAAATAAAGACATGTCTTTTGCTCAATTACTGTTTGAGTCTCACTTTCGTTTAAATATCCATGCAAGTTTTTAACTTTTACATTTTCTTAAGAATTATGTGCACCTTTTGTTGTTCGTGCTTTATTATGTGTAGTCCCGGATGCACTTTCCTTGAATCACTTTGGTTCCGAGCATTAACCATTTTACATAAGAATTTCTCTATGTTTTTGCACAAGTACACTTTCTGCATCCTTTCGTGTACGTCTTCGGGTGTATTTTTTCTAAAGGCATTTTGATTTTGGGCATAACGTGAAGGTTTTCATAAGAGATGGTACTCTATTGTTTACGATTTGGAACTAGTATTTGAAGTATTTGTTTAACATTCAAATGATAAAGTTAGTTCAACATTCAGACAAAAAACAAGATAAAATAAAAGGATTTCATTTTATTTAATTCCTTCTATTTTCAAAAGTACAAAAGCATTTTCTATGCTAAAAAGAAATTGCCATTACTTGTGGCTATCTTGTACAACTTGTTTCTACGAGGCTAGTTGTGCATTCCCTGGTCCCGATGACATATTTATGTTTTCGGATTATCATTTCCCGGTCGATGTGGCAATAATTATTGCCATATCCTCAAATCATTCTCCTACAACCCCCCCCCCCCCGAGTGTTCGAATGCGAAGAATGTGTATTAGAACATTGGAAGTCTTGTACCTTCAGAGATCCCTCCACTAAATTATTAGATAATCCTTAAATCGGCAACACACTTTACTTCCCTATCCATGCTATCGAGCAAAAGAATATCTTACAACCCTCTAGTAGTTTGTACTGGTGAATGGTCGGATAACCTTTATTCGGTAGCAAACTTAACTTCCCAGTGGGAATTTGCTATCGAGCCAAAGATTATCTAATCGTCCCCGAGTGGAAATTTTCTTATTTGCCTTGCTATTAAAGGTCTTATTGTTGCTATCTTTGTAGTTTGCTTTCTATCGCTGCCTCATTGTAACCGTGCCAGAAAAACCCGATTGGGACAAAAATTGAACGAAGATAAAAAGATTACACCACATAATTTCTGAGTGGATAAAGTTCATCAGCAATAATATCTTTTGAGGTGCACAACGTTCTAATTGCTGGGCAACTTGTCTCCATTGTGGTTCTCCAACTCGCATGAGGCTTTCCTGGTGATAGCTGTAATCCCGTAGGGACCTTCCCACATGAGCCCAACTTCCCCTCATTGAGCTCTCAGGTATTTTGAGTTACTTTCCTTAGAACCAAATCTCCTAGTTTTAAATAATGGTGGTTAGCTGTTGTATTATAATACCGCTCCATTCTCTGCTTTTGAGGTGTCATTCTTACATGCGCCAAGTCCCTGCATTCCTCGAGTAGCTCCAAGTTGATTAACATTGCTTCATTGTTCGATTCTTCATCTTCCTGGAAATGCCTTAAAGTGGGTTCACCTACTTACATAGGGATTAGAGCTTCTACACCATACAACGGGGAAAAAAGAGTTTCTCATGTGCTCGACTTGGCCGATCTTTAGTAGACCCATAGAACTTCGGGTAATTCTTCGGGCCAATTGCCTTTTGCCGCTTCCAACCTTTTCTTGAGGTGTTTAATAATCACCTTGTTTGTTGATTCTGATTGACCGTTTGCACTCAGATGATAGGGATGAAGATGTGATCCTCTTTATTTTCAAATATTCGAGGAACTTTGCAATTTTTGCACCAATAAATTGTGGCATATTATCGCATGCAATCTCGTTTGGTATTCCGAACCTGCACTATATTTTCCACAAAAAATCGACCAGTTTACACTCCCCAATCTTTGGATAAGGACCTGCTTCCATCCACTTAGAAAAATAGTCAGTCAAAATTAAAATAAATCTTATCTTTTTGGGGGTCGGTGGTAATAGTCCAACGATATCCATTCCCCATTTCATGAACGGCCACTAGGACAGAATCGAATGTAAATGTTTTGTACGTTGATGCACTATTGGTGTGTAGCGATGGCACTTATCACATTTTCATAAGAAATCTTTAGCGTCCCATTTCATGCGGGACTAGTAGTATCCTGCCCGCACCAACTTCAGCACCATGTAATTTACACCAAAAGTTTTGCCGCATATTCCTTCGTAAACCTCTCTCATGACATAGTTAGCTTCGGATGCCCCTAAGAACCGTACCAACGGGCGTTGGAAAGTTTTTCTATACAATTGTCCTCTTTTGAAGCTGTATCACACCGTTTTGGTCTGCCACATCCCGGATGCTTTGGGATCTTTAGGCAACTTCCTCTGTGCAAGATAGTAAATGATTTCCTTCCTCCATTCCCAGACCAAATTAGTCGAATTTATCTCATAATAACCATCTATATCCATGACTGAATTCATCAGTTGTACTACTGTCCTAGACTCCACATCCCTTTATTTTTGTCGACGATCCTAAATTTGGTGGCACATATGCTCCTAATGTGTTATCCTCCCTTGAGATATGAGTAATTGACTACTCCTAAAATTGCGCCAACAGAGCCTAGACCTTTATCACGTATTGTTGCATACATTCTTCTTTTTTGTCAAATATCTCGTAGACCTGATTTACTACCAGCTGTGAGTCACATTTAATTTCAATGACCTTAGAGTCAAGTCCCCGGGCCAATCCGAGCCCTGCAATCAAAGCTTCATACTCTTCTTCATTGTTAGTTAAAGGGACGATTCTGATGGCTTGTCTTAGGATTTCCCCCGAAGGTGTGATTAAGACTACTCCGAGCCCAGACCGTTTTACGTTGGAAGCTCTGTCTGTGTATAAGGTCCAAAACTCCGATGTTAATTCTGACACCATTACTGCCTCTTTTGTTGCCAGAGGGAATAATCCTAGACTAAAATTGCTACAAAGTCGGCCAAGACTTGTGACTTAACTGAACCTGCTAACCCCGAACGCGCATTTCTCGGGATAAAGTTTCCTGCTATGCTTTCTCAGGATGTCGAAAGTTTCTTGAAGATATTTAAGGTCGTCACCTGCATTCAAAGAGTTAACGAGCATATCATCTACATAAACTTCCATGGTCTTTCATATTTAATTTTCAAACATTTTGTTCACGTGTCATTGGTAAGTGTCTCCGGCATTATTCAACTTGAAGGGCTTTATATTGTAACAGTATGCACCTAAATTCATTATAAATGAAGTTTTCTCCTGATCTTCTGGGTTCATCTTAATTTGATTATACCCAGAATAAGCATCGAGGAAACTCATTAACTTGTGCCTAGTCGTAGCATCAATCATTTGATCGATATTTGGCAGTGTGAATGAGCCTTTCAGGCATGCCTTATTAAGATTCTTATAGTCTACACACATGCAAAATTTATTGTTCTTGTTAGGAACTACTACTACATTAGCCAGCCAGTCCGGCTATCTTACCTCTCAGACTAAACCGATGTTAAGAAAATGGGTTACCTCTTATTTGACGAATTTGTTCCTAGCTTCGGCAATAGGGTGCTTTTTTGTCATACCAGAGGTATGTATGGATCCAAGCTTAACTTGTGAACAACTACCTCTGTTAGGATACCTATCATATCCTTCTGCGACCAAGAAAAAGAATCAGCATTAAATTTAAGAAATTCAATAAAAGCATACCTGAGTTCGGGTGCAGTCCGGTCCCCAAGTGAAATTTCCTTTCCAGGAATTCCTTGAATAATGCAACCTGCTCCAGTTCTTCCACCATGGACTTTGTTGCATCCTTCACTTCTAGAACTTGGAAATATTTCGGCACCTAATACTGTTCCGACTCTTCTGCCCCCATACTAACTTCCTCTAGATTGGGGATAGGTGCCGATTCCTATAATTGCTATGCCGCGTGTTGCTTTTCTTTGCTACTGGACACCAAAATTGCATTCATCTCTCTTGTTGTTAGTTGATCGCCCATTATCTGCTTGATTCCTTTGGGTGTTGGAAACTTCAACAATTGGTGATATTTTGAGGGAACAACTTTCATCTTATGTAACCATGGCCTCCCCAAGATGATATTGTATCCCATATCACCATCTACTACTTCGAAGAGACATGTTATCATTACTCTTTTAGCTATTGTGAGTAGCAAGATCTCTCCCCGGGTCATCACGCTCGCGAGGTTGAATGTAGCAAGGAGTTTTGTTGGCGGAATAATGCTTCCAGTGAGATTGGCTTGCTCCAATACTCTCCATTGTATGATATTAGCCGAACTTCTGGATCCACTAGGACACGTTTAATCTTAAAATCTAACACATTTTAAAAAAATTACCAGTGCATCAATGTGTGGTAGCAGCAATCCGTCTGCATCCTCCTCCATATAAGTGATATCATCTTCCCGGAGAATTTTACTACAAATTATCGATACTTTCATCTTCTTTGCTATCGAAAAGGTGACCCCGTTAATCTCATTCCCTTCAAAGATCATATTGATCATTTGGCATAGGAGTTCTTCTCTTGCTTTCGAG
The DNA here is from genome assembly GCF_000393655.2 of Nicotiana sylvestris. Lineage (NCBI taxonomy): Eukaryota > Viridiplantae > Streptophyta > Magnoliopsida > Solanales > Solanaceae > Nicotiana > Nicotiana sylvestris. Next base: position 7,828 of record NW_027184429.1, read on the forward strand.
GGTTCTGCGTTATCTCTATTACGACCATAATTGTTCTTAGCTCGGTCACTCAAGAACTCTCTGATGTGACCAATCTTCAATAGTGTTGCCACTTCTTCCCGAATGTGTCGGCAGTCTCATATTTGGTGGCCGTTTGTCCCATGGTATTCACACTATAAGTTGGGATCCATCTTGCTGGAATTAGTTCTCATACACCTTGTGAATTGGGCCTCTTTGTTGTTTCTCATAGCTGACACAAACTCCAACATAGTGACGTTGAAGTTGTACTCTGATAACATGGGGTAAGAAGGATCTCGTGACCCCGACGTTTCTTTATCCTAATGTGATCTATTGTTTTGACCACGGTCGGTCCCTTTGTAAATGGTGAACTTGTTTCCTGACCAGAAGCCTTTGACGCGGCCTATGGTGTGTTCGTAGGTCAAAAACCGACCCCGCAATGTTCGTTTTTCTGTTTCTTAATCATCTTTTGATTTTTCTCTCTTCTTCTCTTGTCCTTTGGTTGATGAAAATCCAACCTGATCATCTTCGATCTTTATTTTTTACCCGTACCGGTTGTGGACGTCCGCCCAAGTCATTGCTTGAAACTCAAGTAGGCTTTCTTTTATCTTCCGGGAAGCGTCTGAACTTCTCGAGTTCAATCCCTTAATGAAAGCATGTGCTTCTCATTCATCCAGGACAATCGGGAGCAACATTCTTTCCTTCTGGAATCAGGTAACAAATTCTTGCAATAACTCGTACTCTCCCTGCGCAATCCTGAATATATCGGCCTTCCGGGCTTGCACTTTTCTGGCCCTGGCATGTGCTTTGAAGAAGAAGTCTGTGAGTATTTCAAAGGAATCTATTGATTGATCGGATAACAATGAATACCACGTCAAAGCTCCCCTTGTAAGAGTTTCTCCAAATTTCTTTAACAATATAGATTCAATTTTGTGAGGAGCTAAAATTACTTCCTTTTACTGACATTGTGTTGGTGGTAATATGCTCTTGAGGATCAGAATTTCCATCATATTTAGGCACTTCAGGCATCTTGAACTACTTCGGGATTAATTCTGGTGCCGCACTCAGCTTATATGGCAATTGAGTATATTTCTTTGAATCCGGGCCATTCAGTACTTGCGGCGCGCCCGGGATTTAATCCATATGGGCGTTTGTTTCCCTCATGAACTATAGAATTTTATTCTTGAAAGGATTGTTCTCGTTAATGAGACCGGATCCGCTCCCCTCAGCCCTGTTGGAGCCAACTTCACCCCTGGGAGTGTTGTTGTTGACTCTCTGTATTGTTTGGTTTGCGAGGACACCGGGAGGAATTGGATCTCGTCTGTTTGCAGTATTCGAATCCCCCGACAACACCTGCTTTGACATAGTCATAACCTTATCTTGCCGCCTGAAATTGCCTAGAATGATCGCCTGTTGCTCCTGCAAGACCCTTACCGCATCAACGACGTGCTCCTCATCAACATCATCGGGAGTTGTCTCCCGAACCTGTCGAGGATACTGCCTGTCATGTACCGGCGTGGTATCATTCCCCTCATTGTGGGTGTCACTAATTGAGTCCTTAAAATGAGGCTGATCCCCTCGAATATCACGGTTGTGCGTGTTGTTAACAGTGTTATTTGTCATTTTTGTGAGTTTTTCTAAGACAAAATAATTAAAAAAATAGTAAAAAAGGCAAGGATCAATTTAATTGCACGGCTGTCTAGGCCTCACAGTTGGCGCCAAACTGTTTACCCGTAAAACTGTATAGTTTAATTTATACTTGATTTCTAGACAAGTGAACTAATTTGATCCTGAAAATATAAGATAATTGAAGAATCATATAATACATAGCCTTAAATGTAGATGAAACAACAAAGATGATAGTTCCGGGAACAAGGTTTCCGGGCACAACAATGATAAGATCAAAAAGTGAGAAAGTAATATTGTATTGAACTTTGTGTAGAATTTAGTGTAAGTTAGCCAGAAAATTTATGTCCTTTACTATGATAACTGAGCTATCTATTTATAGCTACGTCTAGGAAATGAGGTCATAGGATCGTGCCCTCCTTTAATGTTAATTATGAGGGCCATTGATCAAGATGTATTGGTGGAAATAAATGTCAAATTCCCTTTAACGGGTTGGTGCTCTTAATGCTGCAAAATAGTCCTATTAAATGCTACCGGGCGCACAACATTTAATACGCCTTTATGAACATTTTCTTCCGATGACAAGCGGAATAGCTGCATTTGTTCTTTTAGACATCCCCATCTTGGGCTTCACGTGCCTTTCTTTTAAATGACCACGTGTCATATCATATTTTATCTTATACTTATGTGTATAACAAATTTGACACAATATAAATATTCAAGATAAAACGAATCAGAGATTTAGAACGATTTTATTGTTCGATCACCAATCAAAAAATTAAAAATACTTTACTCCACAACTCATGTTAGAAAACTCTATAAGCGTGTCAACAGGTTAGGTTAGTTCAACCTCAAAATTCGATATGGTCGCCTTTCTGACCAAGCACTACGGGCATCATAAAAATGCTCATAGGCTACCTAATGTCCCAAAATTGTTTTTGAAACTATCATATTAGCGTAGCTATTAGAATTACCTGACAATAAATATCCAATTGCTGCTTAATATTGGTAACTTGAATTATCATGTGAATATACACGGTGTACTGAAGCGAAATAGTAGCCACTTGTGAAGATTATTGTACTAAAGTAAGCATTATTAACTTCTTAATTTATACTGCCAATTGGTAATTTCTTGATGTATCTCTTCAGGAAATTGACAGTTAATTTGGTCATGACCAACGCAGTCTTTAATCTTCTTCATTACATATTTTCTTGACAAAATCCATTTTTTTCATTTAATTTAACAAAAACAAGATTTATGTTCTTTATTTTTCGAAATGAATTATTTCTGGCTACTTATTAACAAGTCCCAACTTTTCAGTCCACCGTAGCTATGAGAATAACCTGACGACAACGTTACATGCCTGTACAAATATTGGTAATTATTAGTCACATGTATTCGTCTTTATATACACAATATATTAACGTGAACAACAATTATTAAAGATAGCTGTAACGTACTCAACAAAGAATACTGAATTGCACAACCTAGGAAGCTAAGATTTGCAGAATAGCTTCTGAATGGTAGAGGAATGAGAGTCAATGGAGGTTTAGAGAGAAAGAGAGAGAGATTACTTGTACAATATCTGAATGAACGCTTACTATGTTTCCCCCAATTTCTTATATCTAGTGGATCCGTTAACTGCTTTCTAACGACCCTAATGACCTCTTTAACCGACTAACTAACTAGTGTAGTAATTAACTTATAACCCCTGTACTTATTATTCATACAAAGACACCCCTAACAAAATATATTGTAACTGGTATGTAACAATAGTCTTAGTTGTAAAAAAAATACTACTGAAATAAGCATTTGGAGTTTAGTTCTAGAGTTATACTATCATATTTGGTAATCCGGTCATATCTCTGTTTAGGAAACTGACGTTTGGTGTCACTACTCAAACTCAAGTCGTCGTGATGGCGCCTATCGTGGAACTAGGCCAGCCTCAGCTCAACGGAAAACCAACCACAATACTAAGATTCGAAACATTTGCGGAAGAGTACTTTTATCATTTAAGAAAATAAACTGTTAATAACATAAGCAAAATCCATAACACAATTCAAGCAGCGCAAAACCAGGGTGTTACGGAGTACATGAGCGTCTCGAGCAATAATATAGTCTACTATAATGTTTACTGAATACAACTGAAACACAACTGCAACCTCGATCAGTGACTGCTACCGGGACCGAAAGCACCTGGATCTGCACACAAGGTGCAAGGGTTAACGTGAGTACACCAACTCAGTAAGAAACAAGTCCAACCTTTTGACTGATAGGTAGTGACGAACGTACCCTCAACAGAAAATAGAAATAAGTTGTGTAGTAAAGTAGGCATGCTAATCTTTTAGGAATACAACTCAACCTTGAAATAAATATAGATCAAACAATGTAAAATATAAAGCTCAACTAACTCTACATGCCAATGCACAGAATGTATGAAATGCACCATGTGCTCCCACTTTCAAGTGCTCAACCACTCGGTACTGCTTATGGCCATCCGGCCCAGGAAAAATCCATTCCGAAACATATACAACGCTGACTACAAGTCATCCAGTACCGAGGAACAAGGGTAATCCAACCATGAGGAGAAATCCATCTCCAAGCATATATATATATATATACACACACACACTCAAACACTTGGTACCGCATATGGCCATTCGGCCCAGGGAAATCCATCTCAGAACATACTCATCACTGACTATAAGTCACCCGGTACCGAGGAAAAAGAGAAATTCATCCCTGTGGAGAAATCCATATCTATATATCAATACTTCGGACAAATCCTTGTCCAGAAAAATCCATCCTTCAATAAAATCCTCCGCGTCCACTGTAGGTGTGCAGACTCCGAAGGGGATCCTACGTCATAAGCGCTATAATAAGCCAACGAAGGCATAATCAATAATACGTTGCGGCGTGCAGCCCGACCCACAACTGTCATTCATAATCAGGCGCTCAGCCTCTCTCAGTAATCACTCTCCAGTCTCATTCACGGGCTCGCAATGCCATGAAAACTAGCCTAAAACAATGATATGATGCGCCATAACATCAATGAATCTAGTGATATGACAGTATGAAACGACCACTTGGGTCTCATCAGTAGCATCAATGAATACAATAACAAACGAGTCGAGATAAGGACGAAACACGTTGTTCATCAAATGCATGAACGTTGTTGGGGTATTGGTCACCCCAAAAGACATAACAAGTAACTCATAATGAACGTATCGGGTCCTGAAAGCTGTCTTAAGAATGTCCGAGTCCCTGATCTTCAACTGGTGATACCCTAACCGGAGATCATTCTTAGAGAACACTCTCGCTCCCTGAAGCAGGTCAAATAAATCATCAATACGAGGCAAAGGATACATATTCTTGATTGTGACTTTGTTCAACTTCCTGTAATCAATGCACATCCTCATCGTACCAAATTTCTTTTTCACGAATAGAACAGGTGCACCCCAAGGCGACACACTAGGCCGAATAAACCCCTTATCAAGGAGTTCCTGAAGCTGCTCTTTCAAATTTTTTTAACTCTGTCGGTGCCATACGATACAGTGGAACAGAAATGGGTTGCGTGCCCGGCACCAAATCAATACCAAAGTCATTATATCTATCCGGCGGCATGCCCGACAGAACTGCAGGAAATACATCAGGGAAATCTCTCACGATCGGAACTGAATCAATACTAGGAGTCTCTGCACCGAGATACCTTCTGTTGGGCCTTCAATAATGAAACCACCCAATGGGAACATAATCCATCGAACCTCGCCACTCAATCCGTGGCACCCCCGGCATAGCCAACATCACCGTCTTTGCGTGACAGTCCAAAATAGCATGACATGGAGACAACCAATTCATACTCAATATCACATCAAAGTCCACCATACTAAGCAACAAAAGGTCTACTCAGGTCTCCAAATCCCCAATAGTTACCACACAAGACTGACACACGTGGTCCACTACAATAGTATCGCCTACAGGAGTGGATACACGAACAGATGAAACAAAAGGCTCGCGGGGCGTGTCCAGATAATGAGCAAAATATGATGAAACCTATGAAAAAGTGGAACTAGGATCAAATAATACAGAGGCATCCCTATGAAAAACTGAGATAATACTTGTGACCACAGCACCTGAAGCAATAGCATCGGGCCTAGCGGGGAGTGCATAGAAACGGGCATGGCCGCCACCTGATCGGCCGCCCCCTCTAGGGCGACCCTAGTTGACTGACCTCCACCTCGAGTTGACTGGGCGGGTGGGGAAGTAATTGGTGCTGAAGCGGAAGGCTGACTCCTCTGCTGGGATGAACCTCCCAAAAGGCGGGGACATAACCTCTTGATATGACCCAAGTCTCCACACGCAAAGTAACCTCTACCGGCCACTAGAAATGGGGACTAAAGAGAGCCCTAAGCACCGGGATATCCACTGGAAGAACCAGACATAGATGAGCCTGAAGTGATGGTGCATGAGTCAAACTTTGAGCTGGAAGGGCACTAAAAGATGGGTGGCCCTAATGTGAGCTATGAGGACCCTGGCCAGATGAATCACCACGGTGACCTATACGAGCTGACTGAGCATGTCTGAATGGACGGCCTTTGCCGTGCTGGAACTGACCTCCGAAAGGCACACCACCAAAGCTACTAGATCCCCGAGGCCTCTTGGCCTCCCTCTCAACCTGATCCTAGAGACAAACTGACTCTATAATGTCAACCACCTCCTTAAAAGAAGCACCAGATACCCTCTCTCTGGTAAGAAAAATTCATAGCTGATAGGTGAGGCTATCAACGAACCTCGTGATCCTGTCCCTATCCGTGGGAACTATCTAGATAGCATGATAGGCCAACTCAGAGAATCTCATCTCATACTGCATCACAGTCATACCCTCCTAGCACAACTGCTTGAACTGTCTGCACAACTCCTCTTTGCGGGACTGTGGTACATACTTCTCTAGGATGAGAATGGAGAACTTATACCAGGTAAAGGACGCTGCACCAACAGGCCTACTCCTCTCATAAGCCTCTCACCAAGTAAAGGATGTTCCAGAGAACTAAAAGGTAGTAAACGATACCCCACTGGTCTCTAGAATACTTGATGTACGAAGAATCCTCTGACACTTATCCAAGAAATCCTCGGCATCCTCGCCCTCTCTACCACTAAAAGTTAGTGGATGAAGTCTACTAAACCTCTCCAATCTCCGCTTCTTGTCATCAATCATGACTGGAACCATATAGTCCTAGCAGCGCAACGGGCTAGGCTGGTGGTGCCCTCAGTGTCTGAATTCCCTGAACAACCTGCTCGGGTGTGCCGGCGGTGAGAGTCTGAGTTCCTCCCTTGGCCTGGGAAGTAGCTGTTGTAGTAGAAACAATGACCGCCTGAGAAAGACTGGTGCACACGGTCAGAATTTAAGCAAAGGTCTCCTGAAGACCTAGAATAACCATAGGCACAACTGGTGCCTGAGCTGGTCCTGCTGGGGCATCTATATCCAGAACTTGATCCTGAACCGAGGCAGCTGGTGGATCTGCTGGTTCTGCCCTAGTTGTTGTGCGAGCTGCACCTCTACCTCTGACATGGCCTCTACCGTGACCTTGGCCTCTCTCGCCTGCAACTGGTGGTATTGGTGGCTGTCTATCCTGAGCAGTAGTACGTGCCCTCACTATCTGTGAGATAATAGAACAACAGAAGTTTAGTTGCAGTATGAACATATTCGCACAAAAAGAATTCATGAATGTGAAATTTTTTCTAAAGGTTCTGCAACCTCTCAAAGAAAAGTACAGACGTCTCCGCACCAATCTGCAAGATTCTACTAAACCCACTCATGACTCATAAGACCTATGTAACCTAGGCTCTGATATCAACTTGTCACTACCCAAACTCAAGCTGTTGTATGGCACCTATCGTGGAACTAGGCCACCCTCAACTCAATGGAAAACTAACCACAGTACTAAGATTTGGAACACTTGCGAAAGAGTACTTTTATCATTTACAAAAATAAACTGTTCAAAACATAAGCATAATCCATAACACGATTCAACCAGCCCAAAACTAGGATGTCACGGAGTATATGAACGTCTAGAGAAATAACATAGACTACTATAGTGTTTACTGAATACAACTGAAACACAACTAGAATAAAGGAGGGTCAAGATCTGCGAATGCCATGCAGATACCTCAATAATCTCCCAAGCATGCAACCTCGATCAGTGACTGCTACCGGGATCGAAAGCACCTGGATCTTCACACAAGGTGTAGGGGGAAACATGAGTACACCAACTCAGTAAGAAACAAGTCAAACCTTTGGACTGATAGGTAGTGACGAACGTAACCTTAATAGAAAATAGAAATAAGTTATGCAGTAAAGTAGGCATGCTAATCTTTTAGGAATACAACTCAAGAGTGAAATAAATACATATCTAAACAATGTAAAATATAAAGCTCAACTAACTCTACATGTGAATGCAGAATGTAGGAAATGCACCATGTGCTTCCACTCTCAAGTGCTCAACTACTCGGTACTGCATATGGCCATCCCGCCCAGGGAAAATCCATCCCGAAACATATATAACGCTGACTGCAGGTCATCCAGTATCGAGGAACAAGGGTAATCCAACCCTGAGGAGAAATCCATCTCCAGTATCACTCACGGGCTCACAATGCCATGAAAACTAGCCTGAAACAATGATATGTTGCGCCAAATAATAACAACTAAGACTGAGACATGATATGGTATGCATAAGTAAGACGGAGTACATAACATCAATGAATCTAGTGATATGGCAGCAAGAAATGACCACTCGGGTCTCATCAGTATTGTAGTGAAGCGCTAACAGGACATCTAGCATGATTTGCAGCATATTTACTTAGTCACGTGATAGAAACAATGGTATCGGCATGAAACAATCACTATGCGGTGCTATGGAATGAACCAGGCCACAATGCATGCCCGCACGCCCATCACTTGGCATATACGTCACCTCAATACAATCATATAGCACATAGTTCGGGATTTTGAACCCTCAGAACTAAGTTCGGAAGCGTTACATACCTCAAGTCAGCCAAAATCCAATTTCGCGATGCCCTTTCCCTAAAATCGACCACCGGATGCTCCAACTCTAGCCATAAACAATTTAAACAATCAACACGAGCTAAAAGAATCAATCCCGTAAGGAAATGTTAAGCATAAGTCTAAAAGTCAACTCAAAAGATGGGCCTCGGGCCCACATCTCGAAATCCAACCAAATTCACAAAATCCGACGACCCACTCGATTACGAGATAATCCATAATAGTTTCACTCAATTCCGACTTCGAATCGGCTTTCAAATCTCAAAAATTCATTTTTTGAAGTTCCACAAATTTTCCCCAATTTTCATCCCAAATCTCTAATCAAATGATGGATTCCATGATACATTCATGTATTTTAGCCTAAATCGAGTTAGAATAACTTACCCCAATGAATTTCTAGGTCAAAGCCCTAGCTCTCTAGGTCAAAATATGAAAATAAAACTCTGAATCTTGTATTTATAGTGCACCCCTCATATTCAAATTTTGTTGACCGCCAAAAGCCAACGTCGTCGCGCCCCACTCTCCGCGATCCACGGAATTCCCACTACCGCCATGAAAGCCTCCAATTCATGAGGGGTCGCATCCCTTCTTTCGCTGTCCGCGCCAGCCATACCCACTAATCGGTGAATTTCTGCCTCCCTTGCGAACTTCCTCCGCTGACAGCGAGATTCCGCCGCAGTCCGCACTCCTAACTTTAGAGATAAACATCTGAACACCAGCAACACCAGCAGCTGTTTTCAACTGCTATACCCATCCGATAATTATTTGAAACACATCTGAGGACCTCGGGACCTTAACCAACCCCACCAACACGTCACACGACATCATTAAAACTTAATCGAATCTACGAATTGGTCACGACCCGATTTCCCACCTTCAGGAATCATGATGGTGCCTACTCATCAAAGCTAGGCTAGTAGATAGTTACAGTTTTACTACCATTTTTATTAGTTCAAACAGGAACAAGTACTAGTTCAAACAAGATAATAAAGAAATGCGAAAATGATATGACAATGCCACAATTCAAGTACGTAACTACCCCATAAATCTGGTGTCACAATCCACGAACGACTAAGATTTACTACAAATATATGTCTAAAAGAAGTACAACTGTTCTCGAAATAGAAGAGACAGAAGAAACTAAAGCGGGGAAAGGGACTTCAGGCTCTGCGAATGCCAGTAGATCTACCTTGGTCTCCTTGGACTGAAGGCAGCAACCTCAAGCTACTCACAAGGTCTAGCACCGAAATCTGCACAAAAACTGCAGAATGCAGTATTTGTACAACTGACCCCATGTAGTGGTAAGTAACGAGCCTAACCTCAGCGAAGTAGTGATGAGGCTACGACACGACAACCATATAAACCTGTGCAGTTAAATCATATATGAACAGAACAATAATAACACGAAATAACACATGAAGATGGGAAGGGGAACATGCTGCGGGGAATATCAAATTCTAACAGTAATTCAATAGAGAAGCATAATGAACACCATATTTGTATCAACAAGAATAGTGAAACAGTAATACGTGCACAACATCACTCCTCATGCTTTTAATCTCGTTCTCACCATAAGAAATAAGAGAAATGGCACAACATCACGCTTCATGCATTAACTCTCACAATATCAACACGACTTCACCCTTTGTGCATTAACTCTCACAATAACGACACGACATCACCCTTCGTGCATTGACTCTCATATATCGGCACGACATCACCCTTTGTGTATTAACACTCACTCACAATATCATGCACATCATCACACTTCGTGTTCTACACTCTTCCTCACCTACACAATAGAAACAATACATCTCGGCAAGGGAATCAACAATAGAAACAATAACATCTCGGCAAGGGAATCAACTATAACCAATCTAGTTTCAACAATTACTTCAAAAAATAAATCTCAGCTTGAGGCAATACTCCACAATGGTCAATTACCAAGAAATCATCATAAATCTTGTTCAATATTAGTAATCATCAATTTAAACATGGATAGTACATAATAGAGTCACAACAATCATGGTATAAGACTCACGGGCATGCTCGATCCAACGTATAGATACTCGTCACCACACCTATACGTCGTACTCAACACTAACACGTAGCAAATAAGACCACAACACCTATTCCCTCAAGCTAAGGTTAGACCAAACACTTACCTCAATTCCACGGACAAAATCAAGCCTCAATTACCGCTTTACCTCTCGGATCCACTTCCAATCTGCTTGTATCTAGTCATAATTTACTTAATAACACCAATAAATGCTAAATAAACCAATTTTAATGCATGAATATAGATTTCGCAATATTTTCTCCAAAAAGTCAAAAATCGACCCTGGGCCCGATGGTCAAAACTCGAAGTTCAAACCAAAACCTAATTACCCATTCACCCACAAACTCAAATATGCAATTGGTTTTGAAATCCGAATTTCTACCCAAGAACACCCAATTTTCCATGAAAAACCCTAGATTTTGAGATGAAATCATGTAAAAAGATGAAATAGATTGAAGAAAAAGAGTTAAGATTCATTTACCTATGATTTGGGGAAGAATTTGCTTTATAAAAATTGCCCTTAGGAGTTTAGGGCTCGAAATTTTGAAGAATGAAGTGAAAATAACGTCCAAAAGATGTTTTGATCACGTGCAGATGTCGCAATTGCGAAGCTCGCAAATGTGACACACGCTTCACATTTGCGAACGTGCTGCATGTCTGCTCCTCTTGCAATTGCAAAAATTTTGTCGCAATTGCGATGACTGGCCCCTCCCTATTGACTTCGCAAATGTGAAGGGATGTTCGCAAATGCTAACTTATACTGGCCAGGGATTCTTTACAATTGCGATAAAGCCCCCCGCAATTGCCAAGCTTGACTGGCTCGCAATTGCGAAGCCTGACCTCGCAATTGCAAGATCAGAGCCTGCAACATATACCAGATGCAAATCAGAAATTTTCTAAGTCCAAACTCGCTCTGTGGCCTATCTAAAATTCACCCGAGCCCTTGGGGCTCCAAACCAAACATGCACGCAAGTGTAAAAACATCATACAGACTTGCTCGTGCAATCAAATCATCAAAATAATATTAAAAACTATAAATTTAACCTTAAACTCATGATTATCCTCAGAACACTTCAAATTTACTATTTTCACAATCGGATATCCGAATAATGTCAAGTCAACTACGGTTCTTACCAAATTTCACAGATATGACTTAAATATTATATTAAATCTGTATTGGGCTCCGAAACCAAAATATGGGCCCGATACCATCAATATCACACACCATTTCATTTCAAAAATTCCTTACACTTTCCAGCAAACAATTTTCTTTAAAAAATTCTTTTCTCGGGCTAGGGACTTCGAAATTCAATTCCGGGCATACGCTCAAGTCCCATATTTTACTACAGACCCTATGGGATTGTCATGTCATGGGTCTGGGCCAGTTTACCAAAATGTTGACCGAAGTTAACTGTAATCAATTTTAAAGGCTAAATTCAATTTATTTCTTAAATTTCACATAAAAGCTTTCTGGAAATGCGCTCGGACTATGCTCACAAATCGAGGAGAAGGAAATAAGGTTCTCAAGGCCTCGAAACCTGAATTCGGATTCTAAAATACAAGACAACCCTTTGGGTCATCACATTCTCCACCTCTAAAACTATCGTTCGTCCTTAAACGGATATAGAAAAGTAACTGAATCGGTGAAAAGATGTGGATATCGGCTCCGCAATCGGACTCGGACTCCCAGGTCGCTGCCTCAACAGGCTGACCTATCCACTGCAAACGAACTGAAGGGAACTTCTTCGATCTCAACTGACAAACCTGCCGATCTAGAATATCTACCGGCTCCTTCTCATAGGTCAAGTCCTTGTCCAACTAGACAGTGCTGAAGTCTAACACATGGGATGGATCGCCCTTATACTTCCGAAGCATGGACACATGAAACACTGGATGCACTGCTAATAAACTAGGCGGCAACGCATGTCTGTAAGCCAAATCTCCCACTCGATCAAGAATCTCAAAAGGCTCGATGAACCTAGGGCTTAGCTTGCCCTTCTGCCCAAATCTCATCACGCCCTTCATGGGCGACACTCGAAGCAACACTCGCTCTTCAACCGTGAATGCCACATCACGAACCTTACGGTCGGCATAACTCTTTATCCTGGACTAAGCTGTACGAAGCCTATCCTGAATGATCATAACCTTTTCCAAGGCATCCTGAACCAAATCCGTACCCAACAACCGAGCCTCTCCTGGCTCAATCCATCCAACCGGCGATCGACACTTCATACCATATAATGACTCATAGGGAGCCATCTGGATGCTCGGCTGGCAGCTGTTGCTGTAGGAAACTTCGCTAATGGAAAGAACGGATCCCAATAACCTCCAAAGACAATAACACAGGCGCGGAGCATATCCTTCAAAATCTGAATACTACGCTCGGACTGTCCGTCCGTCTAGGGATAAAATGTTGTGCTCAACTCAACCCGTGTAGCCAATTCACGGTGAACTTCCCTCCAGAAATGGGAGGTAAACTGCGTACCTTGGTCAGAAATAATAGACACGGGCACTTCATGAAGACGAACAATCTCCTAGATATAGATCTCAGCTAACCTCTCTGAAGGATAGGAGACTGCCACAAGAATGAAATGCGTTGACTTAGTCATCATATGAACAATAATCCATACCGCATTGAACTTCCTCTAAGTCCGTGGGAGTCCAACAACGAAGTCCATAGTGATACACTTCCACTTTCATTCAGGAATCTCAATCTTCTGAAGCAAACCAACAGGTCTCTGATGCTCGTACTTTACTTGCTGACAATTCAAACATTGAGCTACATATGCAACAGTATCCTTCTTAATCCTCATCCACCAATAATGCTACCGAAAATCCTGATACATCTTAGCGGCGCCTAGACGAATAGAATACCAGGAACTATGGGTCTCCCCTAGAATCAACTCACGAAGTCCATCCACATTAGGCACACAAACTCGACCCTGCATCCTCAAAACTCCATCATCTCAAACTGTAACCTGCTTGGCACCGCCATGTCAAACTATGTCCCTAAGGACTAGCAAGTGAGGATCATCATACTGCCGATCTCTGAAAGCTCAAATAATAAAGATCGAGCGATTGTACAAGCTAAAACACGGCTGGGCTCAGAAACATCCAACCTCACGAATTGAATGGCTAAAGCCCGAAAATCCAAAGCAAGTGGTCTCTCACCGACTGGAATATATGCAAGGCTACCCATACTAGCCGACATCCTACTCAAAGCATCGGCCACCACATTGTCCTTCCTCATATGATACAAGATGGCGATGTCATAGTCTTTCAATAGCTCCAACCACCTTCTCTGCCTCAAATCTAGCTCCTTCTGCTTGAGCAAATACTATATACTCTTGTGATTTGTGAACACCTCACATGACATGCCATATAAATAATGCCTCTAAATCTTCAGCGCGTGAACAATGGCTGCTAGCTCCAAATCATGAACTGGATAATTTTTCTTGTGAATCTTCAACTGTCACGAAGCATATGCAATAACCTTGCCATTTTGCATCAACACCGGGCCAAGTCCAATACGAGATGCATCACAATATAATGTATATGGCCCTGAACCTGTGGGTAAAACCAACACCGGCGCCGTAGTAAAAGCCGTCTTGAGCTTCAGGAAGCTCGCCTCACACTCGTTCGACCACCTGAACTAGGCACCCTTCTAGGTTAACCTGGACATCGGGGCTGCTATAGATGAAAACCCCTCCTCAAACCGACGGTAATAACCCGCCAAACCTAAGAAACCCCGGATCTCTATAGCTGATGTGGGTCTAGGCCAGTCTTTCATTGCCTCAATCTTCTTAAGATCCACTTGAACACCCTCTACTGATACTGTTGATTCCCAATTTTTCCCTATATTTTTATATATACATAAATACCTTCAAAATAGCATACATATGCATATATAAGCATGCATAAGGTTTTTATAATTTTTCCCATAATTTCAAGGATTTAAATTGATTTATTTCCTTCCCTTTTATTCATAAAATCCTCAATAATTATCCCCCAAATTATTGTTGTGGTGATTTAGAAATTTGAATTCTATATTTATGCCAAAATATTGTTAAAATATTTTTTGTGCATTTTTATAATTGCATTTTGTATTTAAAGCTAAATTGCATATAATTGCAATATTAGCCTTATTAATGTATAGTTACATTTATATGCATAAAATCGACCTTCTATATTTTTAAAATGTTAAATATCTATTTTAAATTATTTTAGTACACAAAATTATTTTCCAGAAATTATTTATTATTTATTATAAATTATATAGAGAAAATTGACTATTTAAAATATAGCCACATTACATTTCAATTTTAGCCTTAATTTAAACCCAAACCCAACCCAATTTCAGATTAAAAACACCCGACCCAAACCCTGAACTCGCCTACCTGACCCAAGACCCGTCAAATCCTGGCCGTTGATCTAAAAGATCAACTTCCCTCATCCGTTTTTACCATTTTTAATTCCAATGACCCCCTAACCCTATCTCATTTTCCAAATCCACTGCCTTTGTGTTCTCTCATCTCCTCTCCTCTCTCAACCCCCCAACCTAACCCTAGCTCCTTTAACCACCGACTCCATTCTCCGGTCTTCTCTGGTGATCTCCCTTCAATTTCTAAGCCTCTAATGGCCCCTCTATTGCCATGCTCGCCTTCTCTGAGGCCTTCAAGGGCCCTAGGTCATGCTAACTTGCATCTAGGGTTTGCTATTGGTCTGTTCTTGGCTACTTCAGTATGATTTCAAGCGAAACCATGTTGTACTTGTTACGATCCTTAAGATTTTAGACAGGTTCTTTCATCTCTACTTGGGTTTCTTTTGAAACCCTAATTTTTGCTTACATCTCCTAGATCTGTAAGATTTTTAAACGATTTAAGTCTATTTCTTTGATGTTTTACACTATCCTTGTAACTCTTTACAAGAATCATCGATTTCAAAGTGTTTTCACCTTCTTCTAAAGTTAGGATTTTTGGAACTCCTTCTAAAACCTTGTTTAAACCGATTCTTTATGTTTAAACTTCTATCTCTTGCATATTTCAACTGATTCTATGATTTTACTACCTCTTCAACTTGCTTATGTTGAAAACGCTAATTTTTTACTTCTAATCTTAGGTTTCTGAGTTTTGTTTTGATAACATGTTCAGTTAATATATATGTTTCTGTGATTCTGTGATTTTATCATATGATTACTTGTTAAGGTGCCTAATTATGGTTATCCCTGCCTATTGTGTGATTTTACCCTATTTTGTTCACCAATGTTTCTGATTCTTCACTTCTCCTACCTGTATCATGCTTATTCTACTAATTCAGACTATGCTCTACATGAATCCCTAATTTATATATGATTTTTGTCCTACTCGGCCTCTTAGAGTTCTGGTTTTTTCTTACTATGTGTTTGTTCTTATAAAGTTGTGCTAAATCAGGGCTATTTTTACTTTTGAATCCTTGAGCCTTTGTGATTGAACCTTCACTGATTTCGCATGATATCTCTACTGATTTAACCTTGTAAAATATTTTCTGACCTTATTCTACGGTCAATTATGCTATTTATTGATTTCTTAAGTCTTTTCCTTGATTGAAATATGTTGAACCTAGCCTCTATTACATGTTGTGTACTTGTACTATGCATAAAATATTTTCTTATTTTTTATGCTCAGCCTTATATGATTTCCTTACTTATTTTCCACATGTTCATTACCGTTTGAAGTTGATTCCTCAATTAAAGGGAGTACTAACCTTGATTTCATGACTGATTAATTCTGAGTCCCCATAATTGCTGATAAACTTTGATTTTTACCTTATATGCTACTTGCTTTCAAACTATATATACACATTCTATTATTAGCACAAACACACGAACACTCTTGGTTCAAAAGCTCTCTCTCTCACACTTAAACTTTCGGATCTCTTTTTGTGCTACTTGCTACTATTCTAAGTTAGCCGGCTGCAAGCCAAGGCTAACCATTGTGTTTTCTTGCTCCTTCACTTTGCTTACTATCTTCTTTACTAGTATGTTCTAGTTTCAATTCAAGTTCCAACAACAATATGGTTCTTTTATTGCTTCAGTTCATCTTGTTTCTAGTTTTCTCCTATTTATGGTTTTGCTATGAAACTTGTAGTTGATATGTTAACATGATTAGTATGTTATGAACTCCTCTTCCTTAGAATCAGTATAAGCATGTTACCCCTTCCATGTAATCTTGTACTATCTGGACTCTGATATGAATCTCCTCTATGTAGTCTGCACTTCGAACTTGTATGTTTCTTGGATTGAATCATGTGGATCCTATACTGCACCCCCTTAAGAATTGCTGGTTCTC
Organism: Nicotiana sylvestris; assembly: GCF_000393655.2. NCBI lineage: Eukaryota > Viridiplantae > Streptophyta > Magnoliopsida > Solanales > Solanaceae > Nicotiana > Nicotiana sylvestris. The sequence goes on from NW_027184429.1 coordinate 24,897, forward strand.
TGACTATGTCTAATCAGTTGCTGGTTCCCTTAACTACTATTTGTGACTACTGAGCTTGCTTTGGTTCTGTGACCCCTGACTGTGTGTGAACCTGTCTTAAGGGTGTTGTGTTTGTACTGTTGTTGACTACTCCACTCTCTTTTCGAACTGTCTCTATTGTTTTACTAAAATATTTCAATCAAACTTCCTTCTAATACAGTTTTCCCATTAAAACCTTTCAACTTGTAGCAAGAACTTTAACTCTACTCCTAAGTCAATGAGTTTTGCCTCCTCTAGTATGTGTACTACTTTGGGATCCTCTTGATAACCCTTTGAACTCTAACATACTAAGGCTGGCCCTTCCACACCGCACTTATTCAATTTAGGTTACCAAGTCTAGGTGTAATCACTGCCCAGGATCCTTGAGATCCTTAAGGAACTTTGATGCACCTAGACCATGACATTGTCTATGAAATTGAGGCATTTGAGGCCATTGGAGGCTTTGGAAATCTGGGCCTATCTGTAGGCTCCCTATAGAATATCTTCTTATTTTCTTATTTACTTATACAATTCATTCATATGGTCTGTAATAATTTGTAAACAAATATTGGGGTAACTAGTGAAAGGGTGGGTAGATACATGTTTGTGGGTAATACGGTTAGGAACCATGCCTATAGGACTTTACATTTTGATATGAGTGCCTTGCCAAGTAGAAAACATGACAATAAGACTTTACATCTTGTCATGTTTATCTCGCCATGTTAGAAATCATGCATATAGGTCTCAATTGATTCCATAATAGAAATCATGTTTAACGGGTCTTAAATTAGTTTCACAAGTAGATGTCATGCCTAAAGGATATAATCCAAATCCGACTTCTGTTATAACAAGTGTTTATGTATGTTTCCATGTGTCATCATGCCTGGAAGTCTTTAAAATCAGTATTAAAATTAGATATCATGCCTATAGGAAACAACATCAGATTCTGCCTGTAGATCTAAACTAGTTTGGTTTTAAATAAATTAATCCGGTTAACGAATAGCTCACTTCTAAATTGATTTAATCAAGTGGTTTATATTTCCTTGAAACAAGTTCTTTAAAACTTCCTTAATCTATTATTAGACAACATGCCTATAGGGATTAAAGAGTCCGCCTTGTTTCACTATATAAAATGTAGTCATCAGTGTTCCACGTATAGGCAAGCCTGTAGGGCGTTTTCAAAACTTGCAATTCTGAAACTATTTCTGTGACTTAACGTTGTTCTGGTTTAAACAAGCTTTAAAATCAATAGGCCACTAATAGGGTCATTACTTATAAGTATATAAAACAAACTGCATGTTTTCTATACATTCACTTAGGCATTATGCCTTAGGATACTGTTTAACAAAAGGCCTTATTTGTGCTTGAGTCGTGTTGTTTATGTGCCTTGTTTGAGGAGGAAACTTTGAGCCTCTAATTGCTCTCTTTTGTTCTTATTTGCTAAGAGTCCTAATTGTTCTTACCTGTTGCCTTAGTATTTTCACCTTTAAAACCTTAGGGTCTGTCTAAAACCACCTATAGGTAGAGGTCCTAAATCCCTCTGGGACCATTAAGAAGGGACGGGTAACCGCACGCAATAGAGATCGCTGACCAACACTCGCTTTGAATGACCACTAAGGGGATGGGAAGGGTAGATATGGGATATGATGACTACGCGCTAATGCCACATGTAGCCCCTCATCGAGGAGTGTTTACCGGACATTGTGTGGGGTGATCCTATAGGCTACCAACCTAGGACTCCTCTTCTTCCAAAATTCATGTTTCTGTTTAAAACACTTGTTTTATACAACTTGTTCAAAAATCTCTATCTTATTACTAGAGTTATTCAACGTGTTTTACTTGCAACCTATTTGATTCAACTGTTTATTTGTAATGGACTAATTTGTGAATATAAGTTCGACCGGGACCCACAGTTGTGGACCAAGAGGGGTGCCTAACACCTTCCCCTCGAGGTTATTTCGAGCCCTTACCCTAAATCTGTGGTAATGCAAACCAATCTAAGAGTTAATCACTCTAGGTGCCCTAATATACCGTAATACGTTAGGTGGTGACTCTTCAAATACCCAATTCCCAAAAGTAAAGGAGTTATCACACCCCATGAAATGTCGAAACCCGAAGCTCTCTCCGCGAGGAGGGAAAAAAGGGGCGCGACAGATACAACGTGTCCCAAGAATGCAACTGAACTCAACCAAAACTCACATTTCGAAAACTTAGAATACAACTAACTGTCTCTCAAAGTCTGAAGAACGACTCAAATATGTTGCCCGTTCTCCTCTTAGCTACAAGAGTAGATCAAAATATCATCAATGAAGACCATCACAAAGGAATCCAGATAAGACTTGAACACCTGGTTCAACAAATCCATAAATGTTGTTGGGGCATTTATCAATCCAAATGACATCACTAAGAACTCATAATGCCCGTACCGAGTGCAGAAAGATGTTTAGGGACATCAGATGCCATAATCCTCAACTGGTGGTAGCCATATCTCAAATCAATCTTTGAAAACACTTTGGCACCATGAAGCTGATCAAACAAGTCATCAATCCTCGGCAATGGATACTTATTCTTGATGGTGACCTTGTTCAACTGTCGATAATCTATACACATCCTCATCGACCCATCATTCTTCTTAACAAACAACACCGACGCACCCCAGGGCGAGACACTTGGTCTGATAAAGCCCTTATCAAGCAAGTCTTGCAGCTGCTCCTTCAATTTTTTCAACTCTGGCGGGGTGATACGATATGGCGGAATAGAAATGGGCTGAGTACCCGGAGCCAAATCAATGTAAAAGTTGATATCACTATCGGGTGGTATCCCCGGTAGGTCTACAAAAGAAACCTCTGAAAAATTTCAAACAATTAGCATGGAATCCATAGAAGGAACCTCAGCACTAGAATCATGAACATATGCCAAGTAAGCCAAACGCCCCTTCTCGACCATACGCCGAGCCTTCATATAAGAAATAACCTTACTGAAAGAATAACCATGAGTCCCTCTCCACTCCAATCGAGGCAAACCCGATAAGGATAAGGTCACATTCTTGGCATGATAGTACAATATAGAGTGATAAGGTAACAGCTAATCCATTCGCAATATGACATCAAAATCAACCATATACTGAAGTAAGAGATCTACACGGGTCTCAAGACCCTCGATAATAACCACACACGAGCGATATATACGGTCTACAATAATAGAATCACCCATCGGTGTAGACACATATACGGGAGCATTTAAAGAATCCGAGGCACAACCAAATATGAAGCAAAATAAGAAGACACATAGGAGTATGTAGACCATGGATCAAATAGAACTGAAGCATCACTACTGCAAACGGAAACCGTACCTGTGATAACAGCATCGGATGCCTCTGCCTCAGTCCTGGCTAGTAAAGCACAACATCGGGGTTGAGCCCCACCACTCTGAACTACATCCCTGGGACGACCTCCTATTGGCTGGCCTCCACCTCTAGTGGCCTGACCTCCACCGCTAACACCCCTACCTCCACCTCTAGCTGCCTGACCCCTACCCCTAGCTGGCTGAGCCAGCAGTGGAACACCCGGTGCTTGAACCATAGGACGAGAACCCTGATGCTAAGAACTGCTTGATGCTCGAGGGCAAAATCTAGCAATGTGCCTCGGATCACCACAAGTTTAATAAGTCCTCGACTACTGGTAATGCAGACCCTGAAACTGACCTTGATGGCCAAAATTGATAGGAGCTGGTGATACATTGTAAGGTAGCTGATCTGAATACTGCATATGAGAACCACGACCACCTAGAGCACCATGAGAAGCCTGTAGTGCTGAATGAAACGGCCTGGGAGGATGGCCCCTACAAAAAGAATCCTTGCATCCAGACGAGGTACCACTAAATCTACCAGAATTTCGAGGCCTCTTGTCAGAACCATGATCACTCCCTTGAGCTAGAACCATCTCAACCTGCCTGGCCACATTGGCCGCATCCTGAAAAGAAATCTCGCTCCCTGTCTCCTTAACCATCTGCAATCAAATAGGCTGAGGGAGTCCCTCAATGAACCTCCTCACTCTCTCTCTCTCTCAGTGGGGAGTATAAGAAGAGCATGACGAGCCAAATCAACAAACCTAATGTCATACTAGGTGACAGTCATAAAACCCTACTATAGGCGCTCAAACTACCTCCAATAATCCTCTCTCTGGGTGATAGGGAGAAACTTTTCCAAAAATAGCTGAGAGAACTGATACCAAGTTAGAGCTGGTGACCCAGCTGGTCTAGCCAAACAATAATCCCTCCACCATTTCATGGCGGAATCTGACAGACGAAAAGTAGCAAAGTCAACCATATTGGTTTCTACCACCCCCATGTTTCGCAGAACCTCGTGACAACTGTCCAAATAATGCTAAGGATCCTCTTAAGATGTACTACCATACGTGGTAGTAAAAAGCTTGGTGAACCTGTCCAGTCTCCACAAGGCATTAGCAGACATAGGTGACCCATCACCGGTCTGTGCCACAACACCCGATGAAACTACCCCAACCGACCGAGCTGGTGGAGTCTGAAACTAGGGAGCCATCTGCTCCGGAGTGCGAGTAGAAGGAGTTTGGGCTCCTCCTCTAGCCTGAGAGACAGCTGGTGCTACAGGGAATATGCTTGCCTGAGTGACACTCTCCATAAGCCCCACTAGACGGACCAGAGCATCCTGGAGTACCGGGTGGCAATTAACAACTTTAGGACCTGCGCTAGCCCTGTTGGAACTGTCGGGGCTGGAACCTCATCCTCAAACTCTACTTGAGGCTCTGCCATTTGTGCTGCTGCTCAGGCTCTAGGCTGAGCCCTGCCTTTGCCTCGGCCTCTAACATGGCCTCGACCTTTTCCCCTCGGAGGAGCTGCCACTAAGGACTCGGGCTACTGGTCAGCTGAGGAACGGTACGTGTTCTCACCATCTGCGAAAGAACAGAGTGGAAGTTCGATTAGCATTGAGAAATCAAGTCGCATGATAGAAAGGAATATATATGAAATTTTCCTAAACACTGTAGCCTCTAGAGGATAAGCACAGACATCTCCGTACCAATCCCTCAAACTCTACCTAGCTTATTCATGAATTGTGAGACCTAGGCAACCTAAAGCTTTGATACCAACTTGTCACGACCCGGATTTTCCACCTTCGGGAATTGTGATGGTGCTTACTTGTGAAAGCTAGGCTAGCCAACATTTATTGTTTTACTACCATTTCTATTAGTTCAAATAGGAACAAGTATTAGTTAAAATAAGATAATTAAGAAATGCGTAAATGATATGATAGTGCCACAACTCAAGCACATAACTACCCCATAGATCTGGTGTCATAATTCACGAACGATTAAGATTTACTACAAATATAAGTCTGAAAGAAGTACAACTATTCTTGAAATAGAAAAAACTAAAGCGGGGAAAGGGGACTTCAGGCTCTACGAACGCCAGCAGATCTACCTTGGTCTCCTTAGACTTAAGGCAGCAACCTCAAACTACTCACAAGGTCCTGCACCGACATCTACACAAAAAGTGTAGAGTGTAGTATCAGTACAACCGACCCCATGTACTGGTAAGTGTCGAGCCTAACCTCGGTGAAGTAGTGATGAGGCTAGGACACAACAACCGTATAAACCTGTGCAGTTAAATCATATACGAACAGAACAATAATAACAGGAAATAACAGATGAAGATGGGAAGGGGAATATGCTGCAAGGAATATCAAATTCTAACAGTAATTCAATAGAGAAGCATAATGAACACCATATTTATATCAACTAGAATAATGAAACAGTAACACGTGCACGACATCACCCTTCGTGTTTTAACACTCGTTATCACCATAAGAAACAACAGAAACAGCACGGTATCAACCTTCATGCTTTAACTCTCATAATCATAGCACGACATCACCCTTCGTGCAATAACTCTCACAATATCAGCACGACATCACCCTTTATGCATTAACTCTCACAATATCGGCCGGACATCACCCTTTGTGCATTAACTCTCACAATATCGTCACGGCATTACTCCTCGTGCATTAACACTCACTCACAATATCATGCACGACATCACTCTTTGTGCTTGTATGCGGTTAAAATCGGGAAAGGTCGATTTTAAGGTTTCCATGGCATTTTTGAGCCCTACCTCGATAGAATCAAAGCTTAACCCAAGGCTCGTTCTCGAAGCACCCACCTTGGTAGGGCATATTAAAGACTCGTTATGACGCACCTCGAGGAGGCATGGAAATCGACAACTGTTATGAAAAGGCTAAAGACCCCCGAGGGCACGTGATGAGGACTTACAGAGTCATCAAAGAATAGTAAAGATCCACATTGAACCGTTATACAGTTGTACCAATAGCACTTCCGCATCATGATTAGACATGTACTATGTAAGGATCCCCCCCTCCTATATATAGGGGACCCTTATCATCTTGTAAGCTATTGGATATTTATTAAATACACAACCTATTGAATACAATACAACTTTCCCTGCTCTCTGCCTAAACAATTGTTCCACACATTTATTGCTTGTTGTTTCATTGTTCATTCATTATTCATCATTTTTCTTCATTTATTGCTAATTATTAACTGCAAAAGGCCATCTTAGAGGCCCTATTTATCATTGATTCTTCATCAATCGTTAATCGCTATTAGCCTGGCTAAACCTCGAGGCCCGACTCCGACCAGCTCGATGCCTAGCCTTGTGACCATATTGGTTTGCATTTCTTATTTTCGTTACTCACACTTAGCATCTATTGCCTAACAATTAGCACTAAGATAAATCACATATTTTTAGAACCAGAAAATCAAATATAATTGTAGTTACCATTTTCAAGGTAAATAATTTGGCGCCCACTGTGGGGCTAAAAATAATAGTGATATGTTTTGGTGCTAGTTTTCTGATAACACACGTTACTCTTCACACTTTTTCTTGTCAAAGATTCTTTGATTTCAAACCAAAAATGCCTAACTCAGCAAATGCATACGAAAACAACGGTATTGGGCTTCATGTAAAGAACGGACCAGAAGAATCTCAACACATCATTCACATGATCATTGGAGGAACCGACGTCCCACAAGGACCCATGTTCAAACGGTCCAAAGTGTCCATCGCAGAGGAAAGACAAACTCAAAGTTGTATACCCGAGGACGCCCTTATATTTAGAGAAGAAAACATCGAGGCCTTGTACCAACCATATGATGATGCGATGGCAATCTCTTTCCTTTGGAACAATGTTCAAATCAAATGTGTGCTTGTGGATACAGGTAGCTCGGCCAACGTAATCAGATCGAAGGTGGTGGAGCAGCTCGGACTGCTCGACCAAATTGCACCCACCTCTTGAATATTCTATGGATTCAACATGACAAGCAAGACAACGAAGGGGGAAGTCATCCTCACAGTCACCGTGTCCGGTATAGTTCAGGACATCAATTTTCATATCATTGAAGGTGACATGGGGTACAACGCCTTGCTTGGAAGAACGTAGATACACAACATGAGGGCGGTACCATCAAATCTTCACCAAATGATAAAAATTCCCAACAAAAGACGGCATAAAAACGGTGTGCGGAGAACAACGTGCAGCATAGGAGATGTTCGCGGTAAACGATGTGGCACCCACATCGACTCCCACCGTCTAGGACGGGTTAGGAAATAGGCCGACCCCTGAGGAATATGTGGTTTATGAGAATTTGAACAAACCCAACAAAGAAAACTTCCTCACTCCTAGGACTTTCATTGCCCCCGAGGAATCAGATGTAACGAAATCAACGGTCAAGGAACTCGAACATGCCATCTTGATTAAGCATCTTCCAGATCGAAAGGTATACCTGGGAATGGGATTGACCCCTGAACTCAGGAAAAAACTCATCCAATTCCTTGTTGACAACATTGATTGCTTTGCTTGATCCCAGACCGGGATCCCACCAGAAATAGCCACCCATAGACTAAGCATCGATCCCAGGTTCAAACCGGTGAAGCAAAAAGGAGGCCTTAATCCGAGGTAAAACACGCTTTCATCGAAGACGAGGTAACAAAACTCCTCAAAATAGGATTGATTAGGGAGGTAAAATACCCCGAATGGCTGGCCAATGTAGTAGTCATCCCCAAAAAAGGAAATAAATTAAGAATGTGCATAGATTTTAAAGACTTGAATAAAGCGTGCCCGAAAGACTCATTCCCATTGCCCAACATCGATCGCTTGATCGATGCCACGAGCAGCCACGAGATCCTCACTTTTCTCGACGCCTATTCAAGGTATAATCAAATTCATGTGAACCCAGAAGATAGGAAAAGACTTAGTTCATCATGAAGTATGGTACATACTTCTATAACGTAATGCCCTTTGGACTAAAAAATGCAGGAACTACGTACCAACACTTAGTTAATAAGATGTTCGAACATCAAATAGGCAAATCTATGGAAGTTTACATTGATGACATGCTAGTTAAGTCCCTGCGCGCAGAGGACCATTTGACTCATTTGCAGGAAACGTTCGATATCCTTAAAAGATACAATATGAAGCTCAACCCCGAGAAATATGCCTTTAGAGTAGGATCGGGTAAATTTTTAGGCTTCATGGTGTCGAATAGGGGGATAAAGAGTAACCCTGACAAAATAAAGGCCATTGAAGAAATCACAGTGGTAAACAATGTGAAGGTTGTACAGTGGTTGACCGGGCGAATAGCGGCCTTAGGCCGGTTCATCTCAAGGTTGTAAAATCGGATTCATCATTTTTTCTCCGTGATCAAAAAGAAAAATAGCTTTGAATAAACTCCAGAGTGCCAGCACGCTTTAGAGGAGCTGAAACGGTATCTCTCGAGATCGCCTTTGCTCCATACCCAAAAGAAGATGAAACATTGTACTTATATCTGGCCGTATCTGAGGTAGCGGTAAGTGGTGGGTTGGTTTGGAAAGAACAAGGTATGCAATTCTCTATTTATTATGTAAGTCGGACTCTAGGAATGCTGAAACCAGATATCCCCACTTAGAAAAATTAGCTCTTGCATTAATAAGTGCATCTCGAAAATTAAAACCTTATTTTCAATGCCATCATATATGTGATTTAACAACGTACCCTCTTCGAAACATCTTGCACAAGCCTGAACTATTGGGCAGATTGGTCAAATGGGTCATCGAACTCGAAGGGTATGATATCGAGTATCAACCTCGGACGACCATCAAGTCCAAAAATCTGGCAGACTTTGTGACTAATTTTCCACTCGCCCTCGTGTCCGAGGTAGAGAAAGAACTCTTGCTAGAGACGGGCACATCATCAAGGGTATGGACCATATTTACTGACGGTGCGTCAAACGTAAAAGGGTCCGGTCTCGGCATCGTTCTGAAACTGCCTACGGGCGGTATGATTAGACAATCTATAAAAACTCCAAAATTCACTAACAACGAGGTTGAGTGTGAGGCTATGATTGCAGGTCTCGAGCTGTCCAAGAGCATAGGAGCAGAAGTCGTCGAAGCAAAATGCAACTCCCTCCTGGTAGTTAACCAAGTGAGTGGTACCTTCGAGTTCGAGAAGACCGAATGCAAAGATACTTAGACAAACTTCAGGTCATATTGCATCATTTTAAAGAATGGACTCTGGTCCATATTCCCCGATATCAGAACAACGAGGCTGATGCACTCGCGAACCTGGGATCATCCATCGAAGAAGATGATATAATCCCAGGGGCTGTTGTACAGTTGTCAAAATCGGTGATCGAGGAAGGCCTCGCCGAGATCCAAAGGAATTGAGGGCCCTTCGAGCCAAAGTAGCTCGATTTTCACTCGACAAAAATGGAACACTATATAGAAGGACCTTCAATGGACCTCTACCAGTATGCTTGGGACCGGGAGACACCGATTATGTGCTTCGAGAAATCCACGAGGGCACTTTTGGAAATCATTCCGGCGCCGATTCTTTAGTTTGAAAGGTGATCAGGGTAGGCAACTATTGGGACAACATGGAGAAGGATACCAAGGAATTCTTTCGAAGATGTGACAAATGCCAAAGATTTGCGCCGATGATTCACCAACCTGGTGAACAACTACATTCAGTCTTATCACTATGGTCGTTCATAAAATGGGGAATGGACATTGCCGACCCCTTACCGATGGCACTAGATAAAGCTAGATTTATTCTATTTATGACTGACTATTTCTCAAAATGGGTGGAAGCACAGTCGTTCGAGAAGATAAGAGAAAAAGAAGTCATCAACTTTATCTAGGATCACATCATATGCCCATTTGCGAATGGGTAGGCCTAGTCCACAAATAAGACCATCATCCAAAACTTGAAAAAGAGGTTAGAAAATAGGAAGGGAAGATGGAGAGAAGTATTGCTCGAAGTGCTATGGGCGTACCGAACAACTTCGAAGTCGAGCACAAGAGAAACACCGTTCTCTTTGGTATACGGGTCTGAGGCTCTGATACCAGTCGCGGTGGGAGAGCCAAGCGCCAGATTTCCGCATGCCACTAAACACTCAAATAGTGAGGCCATGACTATAGCCCTTGAGCTACTAGATGAAAAGCGAGAGGCCGCACTAGTCTGAATGGCCACCCAAAAGTAGAGGATCGAGAGATATTATAACAAGAGAACAAACCTTCGATACTTCGGGGTTGGTGACTTAGTCCTAAGGAAAGTCACTCTCAACACTCGAAACCCAAATGAAGGGAAGCTAGGCCTGAGCTGGGAAGGACCTTAACACGTCCTCAGAGTAGTGGGCAAGGGTCCCTACAAACTTGGAACCATGGAAGGCGTACAACTAGCAAGAAATTGGAACATATGAATGCTTAAACACTATTATTTCTAAGGTATCATCTCCTCCCTTTTTTCCGCTCTATGACACATACCAATTTCTTACAGGTGTTTGACGAAAGATGTTGAAGAACCTTTCGATTCGAAAACCTTGGGTTTTAAAGCATGCGTTGCGCTCTTTTACCCTTAGACCGGATTTTATCCCGAACGGGTTTTACTGGTGAGGTTTTTGACGGGGCAACATCCATATGCTACCTAAGGAGAACTCATCAAGTATTCAAGGCTCCTCTTCGATCAACCTCAAATACTGGGCGGCATCACCCTGGGAGGTCGCCTCTTCAAAGGACTCAAACTATGCCTAGGAGGACCCCATTAGGAGAATGATGTATTGGGCTAAACAGTCGAATGAACCATGTCCTTGTAGAATGATTGGGCCTCCAAAGGCAAAAAACAAGCCAATTTTGATGATGTCCAAATCCATTACTAAAAAGTAAATGGATACGGTCACATGCAATATAATCTACCCAACTATAAGTCGGGGTTGAATCTCACACAGAACAATATGTAGGCGATTAGGAATGTAAGAGAATTATCACTTGCTATGCGATGCCAAACACTTATAATTGTTTTGAGAAAATATTTATAGCTAAATGCGGAAATGTAAACTATCCTAGAAAGAAAGTAAAATGATCAATGGCTACAAGGATGGATGCATCGGGAATTACACTCAAGTAACGATCTAATGTATTTCACGATTTTAGATATATGATCGAGTTTATGTTAATTAGCCACGGGCAATAATTCTATATTAGCTTCT
>NW_027184430.1:0-7500 GCF_000393655.2 Nicotiana sylvestris
CTTGTAAATTATGAGAAAAGATTAGAAACATTTGACCTAATGTTTAAGTAAAATTATGAACCTAAGTTGCGACAACTTTTGTCGACTTTTGTTTCATAACTCGTTTGACTTCAAGACTTATGATACGGATATTATATGATTAAAATACCTTAATAAATGACCTCTTGAGTGTATTAAGCACCACTAGATTACCTGAAAATACGAGTTACAACATCCTTGATTCGTTTAACTTCTAATACTGGTTAATCACCCTTATACACTCTTGTATCACTTAAGACCAATAGGATTGACTTCTTATCATCTAAAAGATAATTCCTTCTTGGATTTATGTTAACTAATATATGGCATGAACTAACACATGTGGATATGGGTTGTAACACCCTCCCCCCTTAGGAACATTCGTCCTCGAATGTAAGGGTTTATGGGGAGTTTAAATCATCGTGGATTCCAATGGAAATTTCCGATCAATTTTCCCCTATAAAATGGTCACTAGCAAAACTTGCAAGTAATTAAGCCCAACATATGGCTTCACAAGGCTACACAAAGCATTATGCGTATTTACATTATCTACATATCACCATTTTGTATTAAGGAGGAGTATTCTCAAATTATTGCTTACCTCATAGAGCCGTTTCACCTTCCAATGTATCCTGTCTTCCACCAGCATCCTTGTTATCTTCATTCTGGAATAAGTAAGGGTATTTAGACTTCATCTCCTCTTCTGCTTCCCATGTCATTTCTTCCATATTTTTGTTCCTCCACAATACTTTGACGGAAGCTACATCTTTTGTTCTCAGCTTGCGGACTTGCCGATCTAATATCGCCACTGGCACTTCTTCATATGATAGGTCCTCTGTAACTTGTACATCTTTGATAGGGATGACTCGAGAAGGGTCTCCAATACATTTTCTCAACATAGATACATGGAATATCGGGTGGACAAATTCCAATTCGGATGGCAATTCTAACTCATAAGCAACCTGTCCAATCCGTCGAAGAATTTTATACGGCCCGATATACCTTGGACTCAAGCTTACCTTTCTTCCCAAAATGCATAATACCCTTCATTGGTGAGATCCTCAGGAAAACCCAATCACCAACCTCAAACTCTAGATCACGACGTCGGACATCAGAATAAGATTTTTGCCTGCTTTGTGCCGTCCTCAATCGCTCCTGTATCACTTTCACCTTCTCAATAGCTTGGTGAATCAAATCTGGCCCATATAATTCTGTTTCACCGACTTCGAACCATCCAACTGGTGATCTACATCTCCTCCCGTATAGTGCCTCGTATGGGGCCATTTTAATACTGGAATGGTAGCTATTGTTATAGGCGAATTCTATGAGTGGAAGATGATCATCCCAATTCCCCTTAAAATCTAGAACACATGCTCGTAGCATATCTTCCAGTGTCTGAATGGTACGTTCAGCCTGTCCGTCAGTCTGCGGATGAAATGCAGTGCTGAGATTTACCTGTGTGCCTAAACCCTTCTGGAAAGACCTCCAAAAGTTAGCCGTAAATTGAGCTCCTCGGTCTGATATAATAGATATGGGCACACCATGAAGCCTAACAATCTCCTTGATATACAACTTCGCATAATCTTCAGCCGTGTAAGTTGTCTTCACTGGCAGAAAATGGGCACATTTTGTAAGTCGATCAATTATCACCCAGATGGAGTCAAACTTATGATAAGAGCGAGGTAATCCAATAATGAAGTCCATATTAATCACCTCCCACTTCCAGGTCGGAATCTCTATATTTTGAAGCAATCCACCGGGTTTCTGATGTTCTATCTTTACTTGTTGACAATTGGGACACTGGGCTACAAATTCTGCAATAGACTTCTTCATATTATCCCACCAATACTGCTCCTTGACATCATGATACATCTTTGTCGAGCCGGGATGGATGGAATATCGGGATTGATGAATCTCATTCATAATCTTCTCTCGCAACCCTGCCACATTAGGCACACACAATCGGCTCTGGTATCTCAGTGCCCCATCTTTTCCGATCCTAAAAGCCATACTTTTACACTGTTGAATGCTTTCTCTTAATCGTACTAAGATAGGATCTTCATATTGTCGTGCTTTTACCTCGGCTACCAAAGATGATTCTGATGTATTCTGTACAGTAACACCTCCGTCATCAGAGTCTAACAATCTGATTCTCATATTGGCTAGCTGATGAAGCTCTTTAATCAACCCCCATCTACCTGCCTCAATATGTACTAAGCTTCCCATTGATTTACGGCTGAGAGCATCTGCCACAACATTGGCTTTACCGGGATGATACAATATCTCGACGTCGTAGTCTTTCAATAATTCAAGCCACCTACGCTGCCTCAAATTCAACTCTTTCTGCTTGAAGATGTATTGTAAACTCTTGTGATCTGTGTAGATGTCAACATGGACGCCGTATAAGTAGTGCCGCCATATCTTCAAAGCATATATTACTGCAGCCAATTCCAAATCATGGGTTGGATAATTCTTTTCATGCTTCTTCAATTGTCTTGATGCATAAGCAATCACATTCCCACGCTGCATCAATACGCACCCCAAACCTATACCTGAGGCATCACAATATACCACATAACCTTCTGTTCCTTCAGGAAGAGTGAGCACTGGTGCAGATGTCAATCGATTCTTCAGCTCCTGAAAACTACGTTCACAAGTGTCAGACCACTGGAATTTGGTAGCTTTTTGTGTTAACTTAGTCAATGGTGATGATATAGAGGAAAATCCTTCTACAAACCGCCTATAATATCCTGCTAGCCCTAGGAAGCTGCGGACTTCTGATGGTGTTGTAGGTCTCGGCCAATTCTTTACTGCATCGATCTTCTGAGTGTCGACACTAATACCCTCATCAGATATCACATGGCCAAGGAATGCTACTGAGTTCAGCCAGAATTCACATTTGGAGAGCTTAGCATATAACTTACGATCCTGAAGCGTCTGTAATACTATCCGCAAGTGGCCCGCATGTTCCGCCTCCGAACGAGAATACACTAGAATGTCATCAATGAATACAATCACGAACACATCAAGATAGGGCCTGAATATAGTATTCATGAGATCCATAAAAGCTGCTGGGGCATTTGTTAGCCCGAACGACATCACCAAGAACTCAAAGTGCCCATATCTTGTCCGGAAGGCCGTCTTTGGAATATCCTTCTCCCTAACCCTCACCTGATGATACCCTGAACGTAAATCAATCTTAGAGAAATACTTGGCACCCTGGAGTTGGTCAAACAGGTCATCAATTCTTGGAAGTGGATACTTGTTCTTTATAGTAGACTTATTCAACTGTCGATAGTCGATACACATCCGTAACGACCCGTCTTTCTTCCGCACGAATAGGACTGGTGCACCCCAAGGTGAAGTGCTAGGCCTAATAAAGCCCTTATCCAGCAAGTCCTTCAACTGCACCTTCAACTCTCGCAACTCTGTCGGGGCCATTCTGTATGGAGGAATAGAGATCGGTTGAGTGTCAGGCAACACATCAATGCTAAACTCAATCTCCCTTTCAGGAGGAAGGCCTGGGAGTTCATCTGGGAAAACATCTGGGAATTCGTTGACCACAGGGATTGATTGTAAAGTAGGCGGTTTCGCCTCCGCATCCCTAACGCGAACGAGATGATAAATGTAACCTTTTGAGATCATTTTCCTTGCCTTAAGATAGGAAATAAACCTACCTTTCGGTGTAGCAATGTTCCCTTTCCATTCAATGACGGGTTCACCCGGAAATTGGAACCTAACCATCTTCGTACGACAGTCAACATTTGCATAGCATGAGGCCAACCAGTCCATTCCCATTATCACATCAAAATCAACCATTTCTAACTCAAATAAATTTGTCGAGGTTTGACGACTACAAATCATCACAGTGCAACCTCTATATACCCTTCTAGCAATCACAGAATCTCCTATCGGAGTAGATACCGCGAGGGGTTTACTTATCAATTCAGGTTCAATGCCAAACTTATTAGCCACAAAGGGTGTAACATATGATAATGTAGATCCCGGATCAATCAGCGCATATACATCATAAGAAAACACAGATATAATACCTGTAACAACATCTGGAGACGACTCGAGATCCTGTCGACCTACTAGAGCATAGGTTCGATTTTGAGCACCACTCGAACTCGGCACTGCACCTCTACCCCTACCACGACCTGTCGACTGCTGAAAACCCCGTGCTGGAGGTCGAACTGATGAGGAAGAACCAGACACAGATCCAGTCGGCTGAGCCATACCATCACCTCCTCTATTAGGACAATCCCGCATCATATGGCCAGGCTGCCCGCACGAATAGCATGCATCAGAACCTCGACGACACAGTCCAAAGTGGGCCTTGCCGCACTGATCACAATGTGGTGTTGGGGGTCTCATCTGACTAGTATCCCTGTGATGTTGCGAGCCAGATGCCCGCGAACTCTGACCTGGACCAGAATAGGATCGATCATATCGAGGCCTCTGAAACTGTGGAGGAGCACTAGCTACAGGTGGCGCCGAACTCCTCGAAAACTGTGGCCTGATGCGGCCTCTGAAGTCATCAGAATACCCTGCAAATCTCGCCCTCTTATGCTGGCCTCTATCCTGCTCCCTAACTGCCCTCTGCTGGCGCTTACGATCCTCTAGGGTCTGGGCATAAGCTTGAATACGGGAAATATCCATGCCCTCCACCAAGGAGGCTGTCGTACACTCATTTATCAGATGTGGTCCCAACCCATTCACGAACATATGCACCCTATCACTCATCTCGGCCACCATATGGGGAGCATACCTTGCCAAAGAATCAAACTGCATATTGTACTCTCGCACACTCATATTACCTTGTCTAAGGTTCAAGAACTTATCAGCTCTAGCTCGTCGTATCTCAACTGGCAAGTAGTGACGAAGAAAGGCCTCAGAAAATTCCTTCCACATAGCTGGAGGAGGGTTCGGACCCCTGGATCTCTCCCAACTATCATACCAGAGAACCGCTAAATCCCGTAGCCGATAAGAAGCCAACTCTACTGCCTCTGTATCACTAACATGCATAACCCGAAGTGTACGATGAACCTGGTCAATAAAAGTCTGTGGGTCCTCCTTGGGGTCTGATCCGGTAAACACTGGAGGGTCTAAATTAATAAAATCACGAACTCTTGTACTAACTGGTTTCTCAGCAGCACCTGTATTCTGCCTCTGAGCCTGAGCAGCTACCAAGCTAGTCAATAACTGCAAAGCACTCCGCATATCCTGGTCTGGAGTGCCAGACGGAGGAACTGGAGGCGCTGGGTGCCTTCTAATATCCTCTGGAGGAGATGGAGTAGATGAGGTATGAGAGGGCATCTCACTTTGAGCCTCACTTTGTCCTGCTCTGACTTGGGGCACCTGACTGGTACCCTCTCCCGCTGCTGTATCAAGCCGTCTACTAATCGTTTGCTTCCTAGTCGAAGGCATCACTGAAAAAAACAAGGTGAATATTAGAGACAAACACTTACGACTCAACTCTACGCACGATCTAGATTTCAGGAAGAAGGTAACAACCCTAGATGTCATGTAGCCTCCTGATTATAAATGTGGCGCGCTACACATCCATAATCAAGACTCTACTAGACACGGCTCATAGACAACCCCTAGGACAGACTTGCTCTGATACCAAGTTTGTCACGACCCAAACTGAAGGGCCATGACTAGCACCCGACCACACTTGCCGAGCACCAACGTACATTTCATCTAACCTTCATTATTATCTTTTAGGGCTGACGAGATCAATATAAATGGTAGACCTAGATCATGGACAACCAGCAATAAAATATGACGGCATGAACATACATAGCAGGGGATGACCAGACAATCAAGAAACTACATATAAGGTATGAGCTACCACGCTACTATGAAAGACTATACAACAAAAACTAGCCGACAAGGCATACCAAACTATACATGAGCCGACACCTGTCTATGAGCCTCTAAAAGAACATAAGTGTTGCAACATAGCCGGAACAGGGCCCCGACATACCCATAATGTCTATAACAAAAATTGCATACCAAGACCAAGGCAAGTCCGGAGAAGGGATCTCGCCAATCACCGCTGAACTGGACAGTCTACTGTGGTGGGGGAGCTGCACCTGCCTGTCTATCAGGACCTGCAGCACGACATGCAGCGTCCACAAATAAAAGGACGTCAGTACGAATAAAGTACTGAGTATGTAAGGCAAGGAACCATAAATACGATCAGTAATGTAAGCAAGGATAGAGAATATACAACCTGTAACATCTTAGTACCTCTGAGGGCTACTTACATGAAATGCATGATACATATGTATAAATACATAAACCTTTAAAGCATTCGCCTCTGTGGGCATCATCATCATCATATCGTACCCGGCCATAATAGGCTCGGTAGAATCGTACCCGGCCACGTGGAGCTCGGTAAAACCCAACTGATCAGTGGTTGCACAATAGGTGCCGTACCCGGCCAACTATAGCGTGGCTCGGTAGAGTAAAATAGATACATATATATAATGCATGCTCGACTCATGGAATCACATTCTAAACCTTTCGGAGTGACGTAAGGTCGGTATCCTCTGTACACGTTATTAGGACTAACTCTTCACTATGAACCTTATAAGAATCAGGAAGTACCAACAACATTGATAACATAAGAATAAGAGAAGCAACATTAACATCAATCGTTCCATAAGAGGGAAAACAATGTAAGTACTGCTAGCTTCTAAGAGTAGAGTATCTTGGAAGCTCGTTCATTACATTATGTACAATCGGAGTCGTGCAAAAGAAGGAAAGGGATAGCCTCACATACCTTGTATATACTGCCCCAATCTCAAGCTATGCAATTGTCAAAACTCCTTAGTCTACAATAAGAGAAACGATACTATCATTATCATTTAAGCGTCATAACTATTATGTATCGACCACAACCTATTTTACGATGAAACGGACAGCACCTCCCCTATATATATGACCTCACACCATTCAAAACAGTCACCAAACAGCCCAAACAACATCAATAATAAACATATTGAGCCTCCCAAAATAGTCCACACACAACCTAATCACTCCATACATACGACGACCACCGTAGTCGTGTCAAACAACCTGGAAATGTTACGAATAACTATCAGCCCATAACCCTACATATATATGGTGTTTCTCCACACCCTTCCTCCTCCAAAACTCCACAAGATAGTAGTAAAATATGCAGCCCAACAACAACGCAAAACAGTCCACAAAACAATAACATTACTACCAAGCCTTTCGATATATATCTCACAAGTTCTAGCTTCAATGGCTTAGCCGCAACTTGGATAATCTTAAATACATATAGAGTAAGAGGTTCCTTACCTTTATACAGAAAGAACAACTCCAATTTGACCTTAAATTTCCATGAAATATCCCTCCAATGCTGCCACAACAACAAAAAAGTGAAACTAGCGATCAATTAGTGTTTTTCGGCACTAGAATCACTTTAGAAGGCTTGAAATCACCTAG
>NW_027184430.1:25000-32500 GCF_000393655.2 Nicotiana sylvestris
TAGGGTTTAGGGTTTAGGGTTTAGGGTTTAGTGGTTTAGGGTTTAGGGTTTAGGTTTAGGTTTAGTGGCTTAGGTTTAGGTAAAGGTTTAGGTTTAGGTTTTAGGTTTAGGGTTTAGGTTTAGGTTTAGTGGTTTAGTGGTTTAGTGGTTTAGGTTTAGGTTTAGTGGTTTAGGCTTAGTGGTTTAGTGGTTTAGTGGTTTAGTGGTTTAGGGTTTAGTGGTTTAGGAGTTTAGTGGCTTAGTGGTTTAGGTTTAGGGTTTAGGTTTAGGTTTAGTGGTTTAGGGTTTAGTGGTTTAGTGGTTTAGTGGTTTAGTGGTTTAGGCTTAGGTTTGTGGTTTAGTGGTTTAGTGGTTTAGTGGTTTAGTGGCTTAGGTTTAGTGGTTTAGTGGTTTAGGGTTTAGTGGTTTAGGGGTTTAGTGGTTTAGGGTTTAGTGGTTTAGTGGTTTAGGTTTAGTGGTTTAGTGGTTTAGTGGTTTAGTGGTTTAGTGGTTTAGGGTTTAGGTTTAGGTTTAGTAGTTTAGTGGCTTAGTGGTTTATTTATTTGGCTTAGGTTTAGTGGTTTAGTGGCTTAGGGTTTAGGGTTTAGGGTTTAGGTTTAGTGGTTTAGTGGTTTAGTGGTTTAGTGGTTTAGTGGTTTAGGGCTTAGTGGCTTAGTGGCTTAGTGGTTTAGTGGTTTAGGCTTAGGTTTAGGCTTAGGCTTAGGGCCTAGGCTTAGTGGCTTAGTGGCTTAGGGCTCAGGCTTTAGTGGCTTAGTGGTTTAGTGGCTCAGGGTTTAGTGGCTCAGTGGCTCAGGGCTTAGTGGCTCAGTGGCTTGTGGCTCAGTGGCTCAGTGGCTTAGTGGCTCAGTGGCCTGTGGCTCAGTGGCTCAGTGGCTCAGTGGCTCAGGCTCAGGCTCAGTGCTCAGTGGCTCAGTGGCTCAGTGGCTCAGTGGCTCAGGCTCAGGGCTCAGTGGCTCAGTGGCTCAGGCTCAGTGGCTCAGGCTTAGGCCTAGTGGCTCAGGGCTCAGTGGCTCAGTGGCTCAGTGGCTCAGTGGCTCAGTGGCTCAGTGGCTTAGGCTCAGTGGCTCAGGCTCAGTGGCTCAGTGGCTCAGGGCTCAGTGGCTTAGTGGCTCAGGGCTCAGTGGCTCAGTGGCTCAGTGGCTTAGGCTCAGTGGCTCAGTGGCCTAGGCTCAGTGGCTCAGTGGCTCAGTGGCTTGTGGCTTAGTGGCTCAGTGGTCTAGGGCTCAGGGCTCAGTGGCTCAGGCTCAGGCTCAGGCTCAGTGGCTCAGTGGCTCAGGCTTAGTGGCTCAGTGGCTCAGTGGCTCAGTGGCTTAGGCTCAGTGGCTTAGGGCTCAGTGGCTCAGTGGCTCAGGCTTGGGCTCAGGTTTAGGCTCAGGTTTAGTGGCTCAGTGGCTCAGTGGCTCAGGCTTAGTGGCTCAGGCTTGTGGCTCAGGCTCAGGGCCTGTGGCTCAGGTTTAGGCTTAGTGGCTTGTGGCTCAGGCTCAGGCTCAGTGGCTCAGGCTTAGGCTCAGGCTCAGTGGCTCAGGCTCTAGTGGCTCAGGGCTCAGTGGCTTAGGGCTTAGTGGCTCAGTGGCTCAGGGCTCAGGCTTAGGCTCAGGCTCAGTGGCTTAGGCTCAGGGCTCAGGCTCAGTGGCTTAGGCTCAGGCTTGGCTAGGCTCAGTGGCTCAGGGCTCAGTGGCTCAGTGGCTCAGTGGCCTAGGCTTAGGCTCAGTGGCTCAGTGGCTCAGGCTCAGGCTCAGGCTCAGGCTTAGTGGCTCAGGCTCAGTGGCTCAGTGGCTTAGGCTCAGTGGCTCAGTGGCCTAGGGCTCAGGCCTAGGCTCAGTGGCTCAGTGGCTTGTGGCTCAGGCTCAGGGCTCAGGCTCAGTGGCTCAGGGCTCAGTGGCTCAGGCTCAGTGGCTCAGTGGCTCAGGCCTAGGGTCTAGTGGCTTAGTGGCTCAGGCTCAGGGCTCAGGCCTAGGCTCAGTGGCTCAGGCTCAGGCTCAGTGGCTCAGGGCTTGTGGCCTAGGCTCAGGGCTCAGGCTCAGTGGCTCAGGCTCAGTGGCTCAGTGGCTCAGGGCTCTGTGGCTCAGTGGCCCAGGCTCAGTGGCTCAGTGGCTCAGGCTCAGGCCTGTGGCTCAGTGGCTCAGTGGCTCAGGGCTCAGTGGCCTGTGGCTCAGTGGCTCAGTGGCTCAGGCTTAGTGGCTCAGTGGCTCAGGCTTAGTGGCTTGTGGCTTAGGCCTAGGCTCAGTGGCTTAGTGGCTCAGGGCTCAGGCTCAGTGGCTTAGGCTCAGGCTCAGTGGCTCAGTGGCTCAGGCCTAGGCTCAGGGCTCAGGCTCAGGCTCAGGCTTAGGCTCAGTGGCTCAGTGGCTCAGTGGCTCAGGCTTAGGGCTCAGTGGCTCAGTGGCCTGTGGCTCAGGGCTCAGTGGCTCAGTGGCTCAGGCTTAGGCCTGTGGCTCAGTGGCTTAGTGGCTTAGTGGTTTAGTGGCTCAGTGGCTTAGTGGCCTAGGCTCAGTGGCTTGTGGCCTAGGGCTTAGGCTCAGTGGCCTGTGGCTTAGTGGCTTAGTGGCTCAGGCTTAGTGGCTCAGTGGCTTAGGGCTTAGTGGCTCAGTGGCTCAGTGGCTCAGGTTTGTGGCTCAGGCTCAGTGGCTCAGTGGCTCAGTGGCTTAGGGCTCAGTGGCTCAGGCTCAGTGGCCTGTGGCTCTAGGCTTAGTGGCTCAGTGGCTTAGTGGCTTATGGCTTAGTGGCCTAGGCTCAGTGGCTTAGTGGCTTAGTGGCTTAGTGGCTTAGGCTTAGTGGCTCAGTGGCTTAGGGCTTAGTGGCTCAGGCTCAGTGGCTTAGTGGCTTAGTGGCTTAGTGGCATAGGGCTAGTGGCTTAGTGGCTTAGTGGCTTAGGGCTTAGTGGCTTAGGTTTAGTGGCTTAGGCTTAGTGGCTTAGGGCTTAGGCTTAGTGGCTTAGTGGCTTAGGGTTTAGTGGCTTAGTGGCTTAGTGGCTTAGGCTTAGTGGTTTAGGGTTTAGGCTTAGTGGCTTAGGCTTAGGGCTTAGTGGCTTAGGCTCAGGGCTTAGTGGTTTAGTGGCTTAGTGGCTTAGTGGCTTAGGGCTTAGTGGCTTAGGCTCAGTGGCTTAGGGTTCAGGGCTTCAGGCTTAGTGGCTTAGTGGTTTAGGCTTAGGTTTAGGGCTTAGGGCTTAGGGCTTAGGCTTAGGTTTAGTGGTTTAGTGGCTTGTGGCTTAGTGGTTTAGGGCTTAGTGGCTTAGTGGCTTAGTGGCTTAGGGCTCAGGGTTTGTGGCTCAGGCTTAGTGGCTTAGGGCTTAGTGGCTTAGGCTTAGGCTTAGTGGCTTAGTGGCTTAGTGGCTTAGTGGCTTAGTGGCTTAGTGGCTTAGTGGCTTGTGGCTTAGTGGCTAGTGGCTAGTGGCTTAGTGGCTTAGTGGCTTAGTGGCTCAGTGGCTCAGGCTTAGGCTTAGTGGCTTAGTGGCTTGTGGCTTGTGGCTTAGGGCTCAGTGGCTTAGGCTTAGGGCTCAGTGGCTTAGTGGCTTAGGGCTCAGGTTTAGTGGCTTAGGGCTTAGTGGCTCAGGCTTAGTGGCTCAGTGGCTCAGTGGCTTAGTGGTCTGTGGCTTAGTGGCTCAGTGGTTCAGGGCTTAGTGGCTTAGTGGTCTAGGGCTCAGGCTTAGTGGCTTAGTGGTTTAGTGGCTTAGGTTCAGGCTCAGTGGCTCAGTGGCTTAGTGGTTTAGGGCTTAGTGGCTTAGTGGCTCAGGGCTCAGTGGCTTGGTAGGTTTAGTGGCTTGTGGCTTAGGGTTTAGTGGTTTAGGGTTTAGTGGCTTAGTGGTTTATAGTTTAGTGGCTTAGTGGTTTAGGGTTTAGTGGTTTAGTGGTTTAGTGGTTTAGTGGTTTAGTGGTTTAGGTTTATTACTTTATTAGTGATAGTAATGGTTAGTTTAGTGGCTTAGTGGTTTATTTATTTGTAAGCCTATATAAAGGCAATGTTTGCTTCAGTTTATTAATTAATGAAGTTAATAAAATGGGAAATTTTCATAAAGCACTATTTTTTTAATAGTAATTAGTCATCTATAGATACCATTTTGGATCAAGGGGCATATTGACGATTAGATTTGTTAGCAGTAGTTATAGTATAGTTTTATGGTTTACTCATAGTGGACAGTTATTACTTTATTAGTGATAGTAATGGTTAGTTTAGTGGCTTAGTGGTTTATTTATTTGTGGTTTAGTGGTTTAGTGGTTTAGTGGTTTAGGGTTTAGTGGCTTAGGTTTAGGCTTAGGCTTAGGGCTTAGGCTTAGGCTCAGTGGCTCAGGCTTAGGCTTAGTGGCTTAGTGGCTTAGTGGCTCAGGCTTAGGCTCAGGCTTGTGGCTCAGGCTTAGTGGCCTAGGCTCAGGCTTAGTGGCTCAGGCTTAGGCTCAGGGCTCAGGCTCAGTGGCTCAGGCTTAGTGGCTCAGTGGCTCAGGCTCAGGCTTAGGCTCAGTGGCTCAGGCTCAGGCTTAGTGGCTCAGTGGCTCAGTGGCTCAGTGGCTCAGGCTCAGTGGCTCAGTGGCTCAGTGGCTCAGGCCTGTGGCTCAGTGGCTCAGGCTCAGTGGCCTAGGCTCAGTGGCTCAGTGGCTCAGGCTTAGGCTCAGTGGCTCAGTGGCTCAGGCTTAGTGGCTCAGGCTTAGGCTCAGTGGCCTGTGGCCTAGTGGCTCAGGCTCAGTGGCTCAGGCCTAGTGGCTCAGTGGCTCAGGCTCAGTGGCCTGTGGCTCAGGCTCAGGCTCAGGCTCAGGCCTGTGGCTCAGGCTCAGTGGCTCAGTGGCTCAGTGGCTCAGTGGCTCAGTGGCTCAGTGGCCTGTGGCTCAGTGGCTCAGGCTCAGTGGCTCAGGCTCAGGCTCAGTGTCGTCAGGCTCAGGCTTAGGCTCAGGCTCAGGCTCAGGCCTGTGGCTCAGTGGCTCAGGCTCAGTGGCTCAGTGGCTCAGGCTCAGTGGCTCAGGCTCAGGCTCAGTGGCTCATGGCTCAGGGCTCAGTGGCTCAGTGGCTCAGTGGCTCAGTGGCCTGTGGCTCAGGGCTCAGGCTCAGTGGCTCAGTGGCTCAGTGGCTCAGTGGCCTGTGGCTCAGGCTCAGTGGCTCAGTGGCTCAGGCCTGTGGCTCAGGCTCAGGCTCAGTGGCTCAGGCTCAGTGGCTCAGTGGCTCAGGGCTCAGGCTCAGTGGCTCAGTGGCTCAGTGGCTCAGGCTCAGTGGCTCAGTGGCTCAGTGGCTCAGTGGCTCAGTGGCTCAGTGGCTCAGGCTCAGTGGCTCAGGCTCAGTGGCTTGTGGCCTGTGGCTCAGGCTCAGTGGCTCAGGCCTGGCTCAGGCCTAGGCTCAGTGGCTCAGTGGCTTAGTGGCCTAGGCCTAGGCTCAGGCTCAGGCTCAGTGTCGTTCACAGGCCGTTGCGTCGAGGGCTCAGGCTCAGGCTCAGGCTCAGGCTCAGGCTCAGGCTCAGGCTCAGGCTCAGGCTCAGGCTCAGGCTCAGGCTCAGGCTCAGGCTCAGGCTCAGGCTCAGGCTCAGGCTCAGGCTCAGGCTCAGGCTCAGGCTCAGGCTCAGGCTCAGGCTCAGGCTCAGGCTCAGGCTCAGGCTCAGGCTCAGGCTCAGGCTCAGGCTCAGGCTCAGGCTCAGGCTCAGGCTCAGGCTCAGGCTCAGGCTCAGGCTCAGGCTCAGGCTCAGGCTCAGGCTCAGGCTCAGGCTCAGGCTCAGGCTCAGGCTCAGGCTCAGGCTCAGGCTCAGGCTCAGGCTCTCTGGCTCAGGCTCAGGCTCAGGCTCAGGCTCAGTGGCTCAGGCCTAGGCTCAGGGCTCAGTGGCTCAGGCTCAGTGGCTCAGTGGCTCAGGCTCAGGCCTCAGGCTCAAGCTCGTTTAATCGCAGCTCTACATTCGATAGGGAAAGAATCTAGTGGTTCCGGCTCAGGCTTAGGCTCAGGCTCAGGCTCAGGCTCAGGCTCAGTGTCGTTCACACGACGTTTACTTTTGGCTTTTCAAGATGGGGATGTCATTGCATTCAAAACTCTAGTGGTTCCGGCTCAGGCTTAGGCTCAGGCTCAGGCTCAGGCTCAGGCTCAGTGTCGTTCACACGACGTTTACTTTTGGCTTTTCAAGATGGGGATGTCATTGCATTCAAGGCTTAGGCTCAGGCTCAGGCTCAGGCTCAGGCTCAGTGTCGTTCACACGACGTTTACTTTTGGCTTTTCAAGATGGGGATGTCATTGCATTCAAAACTACTAAGGAAATTGAAGGACCATATTGTGAATCTCATGCGTGGCGAAAATCTAACTCCAGAGGATGAAATGATGGAACCTCCACTTGGTTTTCCTCTTAATTCATCTATCAAACTTCACAAATATGAAGCTCGTTTAATCGCAGCTCTACATTCGATAGGGAAAGAATCTAGTGGTTCCGGCTCAGGCTTAGGCTCAGGCTCAGGCTCAGGCTCAGGCTCAGTGTCGTTCACACGACGTTTACTTTTGGCTTTTCAAGATGGGGATGTCATTGCATTCAAGTTTAATCGCAGCTCTACATTCGATAGGGAAAGAATCTAGTGGTTCCGGCTCAGGCTTAGGCTCAGGCTCAGGCTCAGGCTCAGGCTCAGTGTCGTTCACACGACGTTTACTTTTGGCTTTTCAAGATGGGGATTAGGCTCAGGCTCAGGCTCAGGCTCAGGCTCAGTGTCGTTCACACGACGTTTACTTTTGGCTCAGGCTCAGGCTCAGGCTCAGGCTCAGTGTCGTTCACACGACGTTTACTTTTGGCTTCTCAGGCTCAGGCTCAGGCTCAGGCTCAGGCTCAGGCTCAGGCTCAGTGTCGTTCACACGGCTCAGGCTCAGGCTCAGGCTCAGGCTCAGTGGCTCAGGCCTAGGCTCAGGCTCAGTGGCCTAGTGGCTCAGTGGCTCAGGCTCAGTGGCTCAGTGGCTCAGTGGCTCAGTGGCTCAGTGGCTCAGGCTCAGTGGCTCAGTGGCCTCAGGCTCAGGCTCAGTGGCTCAGTGGCTCAGTGGCTCAGTGGCTCAGGCCTCAGTGGCTCAGTGGCTCAGTGGCTCAGTGGCTCAGGGCTCAGTGGCTCAGGGCTCAGTGGCTCAGTGGCTCAGGGCTCAGGCTCAGTGGCCTAGTGGCTCAGTGGCTCAGTGGCTCAGTGGCTCAGTGGCTCAGTGGCTCAGTGGCTCTAGGCTCAGTGGCTCAGTGGCTCAGTGGCTCAGTGGCTCAGTGGCTCAGTGGCTCAGTGGCCTGTGGCTCAGTGGCTCAGGCTCAGTGGCTCAGTGGCTCAGGGCTCAGTGGCCTAGTGGCTCAGTGGCTCAGTGGCTCAGGCCTGTGGCTCAGTGGCTCAGTGGCTCAGTGGCTCAGTGGCTCAGTGGCTCAGTGGCTCAGTGGCTCAGGGCTCAGTGGCTCAGTGGCTCAGTGGCTCAGTGGCTCAGTGGCCTCAGGCTCAGGGCTCAGTGGCCTGTGGCTCAGTGGCTTGTGGCTCAGGCTCAGTGGCTCAGGTCTAGGCTTAGGCTCAGGCTTAGGCTCAGTGGCTCAGGCTC